>NC_062221.1:116202587-116510266 GCF_902686445.1 Sciurus carolinensis | reverse complement strand
AATAAGTAAATCTCCATATTTACTTAATGATTATTGAACAACATCCTCTTTTGTTCTTGGAAAATAAACATGAGTTTCAAATCTAAGTACCTTCACTCTGTAATTCTAAAAATCAATGAGAAACAGTATTCAATATGAGAGATTTGTGAATTAGCCTGATTTAATCATCCCATGTTGTAAACATATATCAAAACATCACATTGTACCTCATAAACATATATGATTATTGTCACTTAAAATAAGATCTGAAATATCAAATAAGAAAGCATGCAAGATATATTCTTAGATTCAAATACAAATGACATATTCTAAGGTAATAGATAGTAATAATTCACAATTATGTCATTTATCTTTACAGACTACCTAACAACCAGCAGTCCTCTGGCAACTCCAGGTCAGTCTACATGATGTTATTTCTATATATTTTTAAAAGGTTTCACTCATGTTTCAATTTAGACTCCTGAAAACTCATGAAGCCACAGCAGGTTAATATTACCACTGTAGTATAGGTAAGAAAACTGAAACATAGAAGGTTGTGGTTTTAGACTCAGGTTTAAAGTGACAATACCTTGGGAGCTAATGCCTGGGTTATCTTACTTCACTCTATTAAAACAATGGTCATTATCTGTTGCTAAGAATGTCATTAATAGGATGAAAATGTCTTTCAGAAACATGATGGTTTCATCAGATACTAGGGATATTTTTATTTTGATTGCTCCTACTACCTACAATGTAGACATGCTTCTTCCTGTTAGTAAAGTCCTAGTTGCCAAAACATGACCAAACTAGCCTTGAAGTCATTAACTCAATAATTGCTTTTTTTTAATTGTCTACTTTATGCCAGTTCCCATTATAAATCTTTGATGTGTCAATTTCTCTGAATTCCTAGTAATTTGTCCACCTGCTCCCATCTTTCTGCCAAGCAACTAAAATGCTTTCCCTAGTTTTGACTTACTCTACATGTTAAATTGCCTACTTGTGACTCTAATTCTTTTAAGTAACTCAATAAATAAATATTGTGTAGATCCTAAATTAACTCCCAACAGTAATATGGCAGTCACTACTATCCAGAGAGGAGACATTCCAAGACGCCCAGTGGATGCCTGAAACTGTTGATATCTCTGAACTCTATACAGATGGTCTCCAACTTACAGTAGTTCAGCTTGTGATTTTTCAATTTTATGATGGTATTGTACCCATATAACCATTCTGGTTGCACTTTCAACATGATATTTAATAAATTACATGATATTCAACACTTTATTTAAAAAGATGCTTTGTGTGAGAAAATTTTGCCCAATTGTAGGCTAATGCCTGTCTAGCCTAGACTACTACCTAGATGTTGGTACATTAGATGTATTAAAGACATTTTACCTATTATAGTTTCAATTAATGATGGGTTTATTGGGATGGGAATCTATTGTAAGTGGAGAAGCATTTGTATATACTATGATTTTATAAAATTTTACCTTTCTATTTCAGAAAAGCACTATAAGATATCTCTTTGGTATATCTGATTGCCATCTGGCATCACTACTATTGTAGTTTGGAGTTATTTCTGAAAATAAGACTTATTTGCACCAAGCTCTGCAATAAACAACAATCTGATAATTGGGAGAGCTCCTAAGTAACTAATGGGTGGATGCCACATCTATTTCCTACCACTCCGACACTTGACACAGTTCTGTTGGAGTAGAGGATTCAACACTTGACACCATTCTGTTGAAAAATCATACTCCTTGGGGGCCGTAAGCTTGGCATGTCTCCATGTGCAGTTGCTTTTAATACTAATAATCAATATAACCTTAGATTCAGATTATAGAGAATACTGGGGAGATTTCATGGTGCTGGGACACAAAATAACATACAATAAAGTTTAATATTAATATTTAGATGAAATCATAAATAAGCAATTATGATTTGCTCAAATTTGTAAGGAGCCTGTGATTTCTTTTAGTATACAAAATTCTCTAGAAGTTATATATGAGAATGTATTCCTCTGAACTTTGATGTGGTGTTTGGTCTTCATTGCTTTCTTAGTGTTTATGATTAAGTTTAAGGATATTTTTCCCACTTAATAAATAAATAGGTTAAGCATAGGTAAAATTCATATTCTTCCTATATCTAGTTAGAATTTTAGTCCATCATTGAGTACATGAAATAGAATAAATATTAACTATAAGCTGATTCCTCTATTCTCTGTTAGTAATAACAAAAAACATTCCACTGTTAATAACTAACATTAGAGTTCTTGGAAGGAGTAACTTCTACAGAAACTTAATGTCATATTCTTTCAGGGAAATTAAAACTAAACGGAGCATGGCGCCCTCTACCTTGCTGGGAACTGTTTTTCTTTTTAAGCTATCATACAGTAAAAACATGTTTATTGAAAAAATCATTAATTATACTCGAAGATTTTTTTACTTAACATTTCCTTCTATTAACCATGAAATGATATAATCAATACCAAAGAAAAAACATACAAAAAGACTCTGAGAACAGTAAAGATTCAGCCTCAGAACACTTGGTGTCTCTGTGTGCTGTTTCTCCACCGCACCGAGGCCTCCCATCCACCTCCGGCCCCCAACGGCTGCTAGGGCTGGACCTCGGCAGCTGGATACTGCATACTATGTGGATACACTGAAAAAAGGACATAACTCACAACCAATATGGGAATAGAGCAGCACGTGCAGGACTTCATGTTATTTAGAATGACATAGGATTTAAAACTTGTGAATTGTTAATTTAATGAATTTACCATTAAATATTTTCAGATTATAGTTGACCTAAAGTAACTGAAAGCATAGAACATGAAAGTATGGATAAAGGGGACTTACTACACTATCATTTTATGTTACTTAGGTTTATATCATATGTTATATACTATAAGAAAAGAACATTTGTAAAACCATAAACATTCCCTCTTTGTAAGAGTTAATAATTTTTGCTTAAAATGGTTTCATATGATATTTGAAATGTAAAGTAATACATGAATCATTAATCAAAATTTCTTAGAATACAAGCCATCAAAACTCTAAAGTGATAAAGATATATGGCAGCATAAGCAAGCCTGCTTATGGTACAGTCACACAGAAGCTCAGTGAACTTAAAAACTGCAATAAGACCACATTCCCTCTTTAAAGTGAAAAAAATATTCACATATTTGGGGAAAAATGATTTTAGAATTTCTAATGACTAAATTTTTTAAGGTAATTTACATATTTTTTTCTTTGAACAAACAGAGAAACAAGATGTATCCCATTTGTTTACAACAAAAATAAATTTAAAAAATATGCAATATAAATAATGAATATTGGATAAAAAAATTTACATATGTTTTAAGAAATATGTTACTAAAACATTTAAAATCCAAATATCCCAATTAATGTCCCATTTTTAAAATTTTTCCATTTGTGAATCCATGGAGTGGTACATGTCACCCATAGTTACTGAGCTCCTCTAAGCTGGATAAACTATACTGAGAGAACTATGCAGAATGACTTAGGGGAAAAAGAATCAGTGCTGAATAAAGCAAGAAGTTCTTGAACTTTAAACAAGTTTTTCTCCCTTACTACTCTAAAGACAAACCTGTCAATAAATGCAGAGAATTGGTAAATCATGTGCTCAGTTTCCTGTGGATGAAGGAGATGGTGAACGAGGGAACAGAGAACCAGAGAGAGTACTCCATCACCTCTCCGTTGTTTCAATTACAGAATGGCATCAGTAGACACTTGGTCTGCCTTTAACATTTTATGTCAGCAATTGAGATTTGAAATAAAGATAAAAAATAATATAAAATTCTCAATCATTGAAAAAATATGAGTGAATCCACTGTTTACCTAATTCTGCCAATTATTCCAGATGTATTAGGGAGCTATCTAGCTTCTTCAAACTTTATTTTTATTATCTGAAAAATCAAGGTTAAAAAAAGTATGTATTGGAAAGTGATTGAGAATTAAAAAGAGATAATACAGATTCTACTGCATTGTTGCCAACACAGTGATCCATGCTTTGGAGGGTCACAATCAATATCAGATCAGTTCTCCCTTCCCCTACTGACTTGGTCCAAAGAGAGAAAAAATAATAATAGTTAAAATTGTAGACTTTTTTTAAAAGAAGATTTTTCAAAATCTAAGTTTAAATAAAATAACATAATTATTTTTGGCAACGCTCATTTTAATAGAGTCACTTATTTAACCAAAAATTTTAATTTCCAAACATGTCCTGTTATTGAATGCTATATTTAATTAACTTAATCAGTTCTCAAAGAGTTATTATAAGTATGTGGCAAAATATCCTATTCCCTTTTTCACCAAATCCATGTATTACATGTGTCCTGAAACATACTTCTTGTTTATTCCTCTCCCAAGGCAAGATGGTATAGATTTATAGAGGGGAATGAAGCAATTAAACTTGAGAACTGTGGTTTCCAAGCAGTAATTTATTATGAATATGCCTTTCAGGGGTGTTAACTTTATTTTCATTTTTATATGCCTGGAAGAAAGAGTTTGAGAAAAAACAACAAATGCATGCATCATATAGCTGGCATCAGTACTATTATAAATTCTGCCAGAGAATTTTTGTATGATAACAGGTACAAAGTCCATGAGGGTTATGTTGTATTGTTTTGCAGCCTTTGTTGCCAATTACTGTAAAGTTTTACTAACCCATTTGGAACACTAGCGAAGAGAGCTAGGAACTAACGTGGCATTATACAGATTGATTTCTTGGCTGCTACAGAGTGCCTAGTGGGGCTGTTGGGCAATTACTCATATGCTTGAAGGGTTTCTAGACGGCCGCTTGTTCTAGTCCTTTGTTGCTGACTGTGCAGGCATTGATTGCAGAAAAACAAAAGTGTCACTATCATGGGCTTTCTCAATCTTATACAAAATGTAATCTTGGTCCAATTCCAATATGTGGAAGAGTTTGGGGACTGCAGAAAAAAACTAGTTGGCTGATTTTGTGAAGAACATGAAATTGGACCAAAAGAAGCTAAGATATGCCCTTCAATTTAATTGATCCAAGATTGAGACACAGAGACTTCATTCCTTTCATATTTTGTATTTTATATATATATATATACATGCACATATATATACACATATGTATGTACATATATACAATTAAAATATTTTTCTTCTGCATTTGAGAACATATTTATTTATCACTAAGTACTCTCCTCTAAGATGTTCAAACTCAATGATATCAGGACTATTAAAAGATCTGTCCACAGTAATTTCATTTAGATTGCAATGTCATTGTCTTCCTAAAAAGACTAGTTTGTTCTATTAAAGTAAATGAGAAATTCTGTGAGGTGATATCTATCTCCAGTATAGCGCAGTGAAATGAAATTGGTCTCCAATTCAGGCATTCATGGATTCATATGCTATTTCATTTACTTGGTTTTGGTACCAGGGATTGAACCCATGGGTGCTTAACCACCGAACCACATTCCCAGTTCCTTTTTCCTTTTTTTAATCTTTTTAATTAAGATACAAATTCTCGCTACGTTACTTAGGACCTCACTTTGACGGCTGAGTTGGCTTTGAACTTGCAATCCTCCTGCCTCAGCCTATTAAGTCACTGGGATTACAGGCATGTGTCACCATGCCCAATATCAGATACTATTTCTAGTACTATGTGAACTATAGGAATCTTGGACTAATTTGTCTTAAATAGTTCTGGTCACTAAGCATTATTATATAAGTGACAGGAAAATAGAAATTCAAAATTTCCAAATTATAATTTTTCAATTTTGTCTCATGAACATTTCTTCTATGTGATTTGGAATAAAAGATAAAGATTTTACTCTTATCCTCCATGCTGTCTAGCACTGGCCTGCACAATGTATACACAGTGTGTTCTTGATCCCACACCACTAGACATTGTTTTGACTTTAGATCACTCTGAAGTAATCACATTTAAGTATATCCTGAATCCTTCTCTATACAAATATAAATGGAAAATTAAAATGATCTATGTGAATAATTCCAAAACCATACAAATTTACTGGTGCATTTTCATAGTAGATAAAAAATCAGTATCCCGAAGGAAAAGACTACAAATATTAAAACATATGAAAATCTCTTTCCCACTCAAACAAACAGTAACTAATATTCAGGTAATGTGATCAACTGCTAGTGAACCAATTATTGTTTTCTGTGAGTACATTTCTTTAACTAGATTTCATTAACTCCTTCCAAACATTTTCTGTTAAGAAGTACAACTTAGTAATTTTTAGAGAAGAAGAAATAATAGGCAGAAATTAAGGAATGAAACTCAAACCAGGTAGTCAATGAACTCTCATTTTAAGAATGGAGGTCATTTACAAAAAGACGCATATCATACATTTCTGTAACAACTAATATCTTAATCATTTTGTCAGAAACTGTAATCACAAATGTGTATATAAAGGAATAATAAAAAGAAGATCCGGTAAAATTATGATTTGACAAAATCATGAAACTCATTATCCTTGTATAACAATTACACTTGTGTTTTCCACTTTAATTTCTAAATGAGAAACTTCTGTCTCTTCACGGATTAAATCAGCTGAAGAGTACTTATAAAATTATCTGGAGAGAAAGAATGAACAAAACCTAAATAAGAGTTATCTAATATTTCTACCTTCAAGTGAAAATGCTTCAAAATAGATTCATTTTCTAATCCCATCATAAGTTCCTGTTCTAATCACTATTGTGACTGAACACCATTAGTAATTCAACTGCTCTTCACTTAAACACTTGCTCCTTTATTCCACCTCCTCTGATCTTGGTCAGGAACTCATTTGATCACTGAAGTTCATAACTTTGTTAAGTGGCAATTCATTCCAAGCCCCATCTCTTCTGCCAATAGGAGAGATCAGCCATTATTAAGGTCCACCTGGGGAATTTAAACAGCTTCTCCATTGCTCACATCTTTCCAAGTGATTCTCTACATGACCCCAGAATTGCCTTTATGAAACATGGGCTGGTCCCATCATGCAAATATATGAAAACTTTATATGTCATTACCTGTAGATAAACATTTCTCATATTTAACAAAGATTTAAAAGTCCCCTAAAACTTGGCACCAAATTCCCTTCCTGCTATGTGTTCCAGAAACATTCTGCCTTAATCTAGATAACTCAGATTCATCTAGTTTCCACATATAAATCTGCTTCTGTCACATCTTCACCTACGTTCCATACACCTGTCCTCCTGGTTCACTTCTAACCATCCTTCAAAATCCAGTTTAAACCCAACCTCTTCGGTGAAGATAGTTTTAATCTCCCCTTCAGAAGAAAGCTAACTGCCTAATTCTTGCTGCTCCTACAGCATTTCCTTTAAACATCTTTAAAAAAAATAATTAATGAACCAGTCTCCTATTGAACTCCAGGCTCCATGAGAATAGAGGCTCTTCCTTACTCATCCACTCCTCACTGTCCCTTAAAGTTCCAAGACACAAGTAGTAGAATGAAGACTTGTGGGGAATGAATGCTCCTTAATGATATGGAAGGGTCCCAAGTGCTGTCTATTGCCCAGGTTTGATCCATTGTTCAATGGAGAATGGGCAGAGATGCGAAGCCTCTGGAAGCAAAGCTGGCATGAGAAGAATAAGGATAGCCAAAATTACATGTCTTCCTAGCGATGTGCCCAGATCTAGTCTAAACGCTGAATACATAGGATTCTATTAACAACTGTTAAAATAACGTAAAATTTCAGGTAAAGTTCTTTTTCCCATCTATTTATTTGTTAAACATTTATGCAGTACTATCAACCAGTATGCCTTCTCCAGATTGGGACTCAATGATAATGACTCTTTGGATAAGTAGCTTTTATATACAGCAATTCTGATATGCATTTGAGCTTTATTAAATAACATTTTATCATTCTTTTATTCTTCTAAATGGGAGTATTTTGGCATTTTAGAATTACTCTGATCTTTATGTGCTATTTCAGACATTAGGTTTTCCATAAATTTCCCAATGGTTTACATCCATTTTAATTGGAGTCAGTTATGAAATGCTAATTTAGTTGTGTGTATGTGTGTGTGTGTGTGTGTGTGTGTGTGTGTAGTAACCCTGTCTATAAAAGTCTTACATCAGTAGACTAATTGATGTAATTTTTTTTTTTTATTTTCCCAGTTGATTTTATGGAGCATAAGAAATTTCAGAACTTTACATTTTTATATTTTTGAAACCCAGCAGATGGCAGTACAGTGCTGGCTTTAAGATTAAGAACAATAACAAAATAAATGCTATTGAGTTAAAGATTTCAAAAACTTTAAGCCATCATTGTTATTCCAGTCAGAGACAAAAATATTCAAATACCCACATCACTCTGAAAAATAAAAACCTATGTCTTATCTTGTGGACATTTGAGAATATTTTTTACTTTTAGTATTGCACTTAAAATTTTCCATGATAGTTTCTAGATGTAAAATGTGTTTCTTGGTGCCTCTTTAAACTTACATATGTGGAAATGGTCAGGTGAAGGGGAAGACAGACTGAGAACTGTAACTTGATTAGATCCTGACCAGAATATGGTATGGAACCTAGCAGGGGTGTGTTTGAATCTCTGAGTCAAGAATCAAAGAGATATAGGACTAAAATAGTCATGGGTTTCTCTACTACTCAATGTACCAATGTACTGAGAATGTTAAGTATGTTATCTTACTTTAAAATGTCTTTCATTGATGTACTTTTACTCCCCAGAATATTTATCACTACAGAAGTCACTGTATTTTCAAATTATAAGTTTAAGAGTAAATGAACTGGCTATTAGATGCTGCTGGTGATAAATGCCACACACAGAACAACAATGCCAGGAGGTGTAAATATTAAGTACTAAATTCCAAACTCTAATATTAATTTATCAAGCTTAAAACAAGTTTCATTTACCATTTATATAGAAAATATTTTTTTCAAAATTTAAAATTCTGTATATTTACAAATACTTCATTCATCAAATGAAATAAATGTTTCTGTTGGAAAATGAAATATATGCTTGTTAAATAAGGAGGTAAATGACAAAACAAGTAACAAATATTTGAACATTGTACATTTCTCCCAATTGGAAATTAATTCTACAGTGCAAGATTATAATTTAAATCTCTTTTTTTTTTTTTTTTAAGGAAATGTCTCAATAGAGTGTCCACCTGACTTCAGGCCTTGTGCTGATACTCTGAAGTGTATTTCAGTTGATTTATTTTGTGATGGAGAAGTAAACTGTCCAGATGGTTCCGATGAAGACAACAAAATTTGTGGTAAGATTACACACCTGTTGTCTCTCTCCCTTCCCTTTGTCCTCTCTCATTGTACATACACAAACATCAGATGTCTGAAAGTACTGAAGAATGAGCTATTCCAATAGCCATGTGTATAATTTAATACAAAATCTAGAAATAATGATACTAATATTTCCTAAACTTTATTACATAATGTTATAGATGTTAATTTTACAGAATTCCACTTGATAACTCTGTAAGAACTCTGATCAGCAATATCTATCATTAATGAGGGATGAGTCATCGTATTTCTTCCCTTCTGTATGTTAAACTACTATACTTTGTAATGAAATTGAATTCTTATATTTGTCATTATATTTTTTAATAACTTTTTTGTGCTTTTTTTACCATCACCTTCCCCGAGTTTAACAGCACCTAATTCAGCGAGCATCACCCGATATTGATTGTTGCTTTTGTTTGCCTCATGCAATTCTGGCAATAATGCAAACACTAATAGTCAACAACTTATTGCCTTACAAATAAAACATCTATGCTTTATTTGTATATTTAGCATTTATTTTTAGTGTTGTTATTATTATTTTCTTATTATTATTATTAAATGCTTATATATCATACAATATGTAGCAAACATGATTAAGTGATCAAACATATTTTCTCTTTGACTTATTATTTCATTTTGTAACTGAGTCCCATTTAGAAACATTTATTAGAAAGTCAATCTAGTCAACTTTTCGCTACTGTGACAAAAGACCTGACAAGAACAATTTAAAGGAGGAAAAGTTTATTTGGGGTTCACAGTTTCAGAGGTCTCAGTTGACTGACTGCCAATTCCATCACTCTGGATGGAGGTGAGGAAGAACAACATGGCAGATGGTTGTGATGGAAGAAAGCAGCTCAGAACTTGACCACCAGGAAGCAGAGTTTCACTCACCAGGGACAAAATATAAACCCCAAGTGCTGTCCCCAGTGTCCCACCTCCTCCAGTCACATCCTACCTACTTACAGTTATCACCCAGTTAATCCCTATCAATGGATAAATGCACTGATTAGATTAAAGTACCAATTATTTCTCCTCTAACTTTTCTTGCATTGTCTCACACATAAGTTTTTGTGGGACACCTCCTATCTAAAAACATAAAAAAAGCAACATCTATTTTGATATGTAACATACCTAAGAAGATCACCGCATAAATGTCAGCATGGATTAGTCAGCAATGTGAAGAACCATTTGAATAAGTCTATCTGAGAATTTATTTTTAAATGCTAAACAGAAAAAATGAATTGTATTTTTCTTTCCTTTCCTTTTTTTGGTATAGTTTATAATCAGTTTTTAAATTGAGTATGAATACAGTTAGATCCTAAAGTGTGTTAAGGGTGCAGTTTCTATTTGCTCTACTTGCTTCTTCTACTATGTTACACTTTTCTCATTTTGCCTGATATCAGTTAAAGATGAATGTTCCAATGAGGAGCAAAATTTTTAAATTACCTCTCCATTGGGTACATACTTTATAAGATGGACAGTTGGTCTGTTTCCCAGCATCAACTCAAGAAAAGGCAACTCTGCTAAAGAGACTTCCACTCAGCAACCCCAATTCAAATGTTCTTGGCTAAAATTCAAACCTACAAAGTTTAACTATGTTCTGTGAAGTGCACTCAGAATATATTGGTAGAAAATGCAGGCTACAGAATATTTTTTTAATCTATTTTATATAACTAAGTTACTCGAGGAAGAAAAAAAGCAATCTTTTTGCTATAGTTTTCACAGATTTTCTGAAATCTTTTCAGGGAGAATATGATACAAGTGTGCCATCATGAGGTAGCAGAGGTGATGTTGATTTTTATTTCAAAAATATTAATGTATGTCAAAGACAGACACATAGTATTAAGCCTATGAAATGATGATTAATAACTAAAAAATGAAAAACAAGGCATAACTAGTATATTAGATGAATCAAATAATCAGAAAATATATCACACTATCATTTTGTCTCTATTTTCGTGGTATTTATAATTTTCATAAACTAATATCAATGTATATCAAAAAATAACTGTAAAAGAGTGACAGTTTGTCCCCCAATAAGTTTTAAGGCAATGAATTATTTTGCTAAGCACTTATAAACTCATGAGGTGGGCTTCAGTTTTAGAATTGAATTAATTATCTAAATTTGCTTTAAAAGCATAAACTGCACTATTATTTTTATTATCATAAAAGTTTTATGATTATTAAACCTTAATACTGAGCAACCTTCCATGTGACTGTCTTTAGCCTCATTTCCCATTTTCCTGATTACCTTATTTGCATTTTAATGTTAACCTTGTATATATTATTGATTGAATTATTTGTAAAATAAGGTGGCAGAAAATTCAATCAATTAACCTATCTTCATCCATTGGGAATTCAAGAGTTCAAGTTGTATTCATTTTAATCATTGATGATGGGGAGCACAAAAGTCCAGTGAACTTCACTGCAGCACCATCTTGAACTTTAGTAGCATAATTCCCACCTCAAAGCCCTTGTCCATCAATCTACAGTCACAGAAAAACACATAACATTAAGAGGTTTTTCTCTATATGAAATTAACCTTTGCCCTGTCTCATCCATTTATTTTGCTCCAGCTGTGAGCTCTAATTTTAGTTTGTGTTATTAATAGAGTCATATTAATGTTGACTTCCTCACACAGCTTCTTTTTTTAGTCTTCAGTAATTTAGGTTTGCACAACTTATAGCTGAGTATAGCTAAACCAAGATTTCTTTAAATTGTTTTTTGCTTTTGATTAGAATTGCATCAGCAAGAAAGTTCACTTTTTAGCTGACCTCTGAGAAGGAAAGATGCTGACTCACAGTCTTTAAGAGAAGGTGTAGGCCTATTTAAAAGTTGGCGAGTATCCTCAGAATTTTCATACCTCACATGTATGTGCATAATAGACAATTGTGGATGGGCATAGGTCATATTTGACTTATATACATCTTGGAGAATTCAATGCCCACAGCAAAGAAGCAACTGGTAAATATGGAAGCAGCAGAAGGAGCTCTCAGTGGGTTCTAAGCACATATTCTTTGGAAGAATCCCATCCCACTACAGGCAACATTTCTGATAGTACAAAAGAATGACTGGTATAATTTGATATATTCATTTTAACCTCACCCTTGGAATTTTTTTTTTTCTGATGGTGCACTAGAAAACATTGAGCAGTGCACAGTCACAATCCTGAAAACTCAGCAATCCTACTCATCCAAGGTTGCGTTACATCTTCTTACCCTCAAAGTCTATCATGTTCCATTATCATAAGCAAAATTAATTTCTGTAAGAACAAACCTTTATTAATAAAAGTATATATACAAAAGCTCATAGCACAGCCCCACATCTTGAAATAATAGCATTTTTACATTTTGAAATTTACTGTTATTAGTAGTTCAATATTGCTATAATTTTAAGTTCCTTCAGGAATATTCTCCATCTTTGATTCCATGCAGGAATTTGCAAGAAGTGTTTTTGATCAGAATTTACCCTGGAGTTATCCATTTTTAATAAAACTTTGCAACTCCAGGGACAGGCAAACCAATCATATTCTTTAATATAGAATAAATACCATGATTTTAAAAAATCTTAGCAATTTGAGACAATAATAGTTCACCTATATCATACCAGGAAAGATGAGAAGGGATTGCACTCTCTGTAGGCAATCAGAATATCAGATCTTTTTCAGCTACCCTCTCTGTCCCCAGAGTCCTCCATAGGATCTTCCACAACCTACTCACAGGTAAGAGAATAATGTTACCGAACATCTTTGTCAAAACAAGATTTGGAAATAGAAACATTTACTTCCATAAGAGTTTGGTGGCCAACTCTTACTTCCATAATAGTTTGGAGGACAACTCAACCTTATGACTCCATCTGACTGCAAGGGATTTGGAGAAGTATGCCATAATCCTGCCTTGGAAAAAGCTGAAACAGAGCCTAGCAAATAGAAAAATATCTGACACATGGACATAACCTTTTGGAAAACTATGAATATTGTGAAGCACAAATCTGTTTATACCTTTATGAAACCACATGTAAAGTCTGAAGAATTATTAAAGTTTCACCAGCTTTGCAAATTGATAACATAAATTGATTTTGTTTTGTTCCCTTTTCAATTCTGCATATTTTTTGCTTCCTCTTGTTTGTTGTAGAATGCTATTGCAAGTGTGGTCTATATTCTATTTTCAGAAAATTGGAAAAGATGGAATTGTTAAAAATTTTCCTCTTCTTCTTTTATTTACACTTTTACCTGCCTCTTTTTAGCTCAGAATAAGACTGCCCAGCTTTGAATCGCTGTTTAGAAGCTGGGAGACCTGCTAATAACTTAACCCTTCAAAATCTCAAGATTGTTTTGTCTAACATAAATTGGCATTTTTCTGCAGCCACAGCTTGTGATGGAGGATTTTTGTTGACTGGATCTTCTGGGACTTTCCAGGCTACCCATTATCCAAAGCCATCTAAATCAAGTATTGTTTGCCGGTGGGTCATACGGTAAGAGTGCATCTTCTATGTTCTATTCTTTTGTTGTAAAGTCTTTTTCTGATGCAATGTCTTATCACTTTCAGTAGTATTTTTTAACAATAATTGTTACCAGTAACTATAAAGCAAAATACTTTCAGCCAACAAACTGTTCAAAATAACCTTTTTAAAAATATTCTGTCCCAAGAATAATACTTTTTAACAGATGTGACCATATCATTAGACTCTGAAACAAGTTTGTTTCCTCTTCTGTGGTCAGTACATATTACAGTCTGCCAAAGCAAATAGCACAAATAAACTGCTGTGCATCACAAGAAATGGAATTTCATGTCATCTGCATCTGTCCTCAGAATGTACTTCTCCCCCCATATCTATGGGGAATTGCTTCCAGGCCACCCACCTTTGTTAATACCCAAATCAGTGGATGTTCAATTCCTTTATATAAAATGGTCTAGTATTTGTATAGAACCTACACACATTCTCCCATATATGTTAAGTCATCTCTAGATTACTTATAATAATTAATTCAATGTAAATGCTATGTAAATAGTTGTGATGATTATTTAGGGAATAATGAGAAGAAATCAAGTCTGTATATGTTCAGTACAATTATTTCTGAGTATATTTGATCCTATTAGTCAGCTTCTCATTGTTATGACCCGGGAAAAACAATGTAAAGAAGGAAAGATTTGTTTTGCCTCATGGTTTCAGAGGTGTTAGTCCATGGCCAGCGGGCCCCATTGTTTCTGAGCTTAAGGTGAAGCAGTGCATCATGGAAGAAGGGCATGGCAGAACAAACTTGCTCACCTCACTGCTTCCAGGAAACATGGAAAAAAAGAAAGAAAGGAAAGAACCACAGACAAGATATACCCTCCCAGGGCAAGCTCCCAGTGACTTAATTTCTCCAATGAAGGCCTACCTTCCATAGATCCCCTCCACCTTCCAATAGTCTCTTCAAATATGAGTACTTCAATCCATTAATCCATTGATGAGATCAGAACTCTCAGGATTCAATCATTCCCCCCAAATCCCATCTCTGAACATAACTACATTGGAGACCAATTTTTTTTTACACATGAGCTTGTGGTGGACATTTCATATCCAAACCATACGAGATCCATACGTGGTTAGATCTGTGAATGCATGACTATGGAGGGCTGAATTCAGTTCCTTTATCATTATGCCTAAAACTGTTTATAAATCTTCAACAGTGTGACACTTAGCCTCAATCAAGTTAGGAAAGAGTTCTACCACTTAGTCTACCTCTGGCCCCATTTGGGCTTTATCTTGAATGACATTTGGATCAGTTATTATATACTTGATCTCGAAGTTCTTATTTCAGTTGACCAGTTAAAATGTGCTGATGGATCAAAATAAGCAGACTGCTGACAGATGATCTAACCTGAATGTTTACCTAGCATCCTTCATGAAAGAGAATCTGAAGTTCCACACAGACACTCCAAGGAAAAAAGAATTTATAAATAAATATAAGGGACACTGAAATAAACTCACTAAAACCTATGTATATAATAAATTCTTCATCAATCTTTAGAATTTTAATACCAAATGAAAACAATTTAGTTGTAAAATCCATTTCATAATAAAGATAAGTCAAATTTAAAGAGTTTATGAGCAGAACAGAGAAAAACCTTTTGCTATAATGCTAATGTCATTTATGTAATAATCTTCCTATATGAATTAGGAATTTGTATTTCTTTTCTTTTTCCCTTTCATTACATAATTTTAAAACCCTTTAAAGAAATTCACTAGTGATATAGGAATGATTATTTGAACCTGAAAAATTTAAATGTTACCTTAAATCAAGTAGTGTACTTCATGATGGAATTGTAATTGAAATAGTCACATAAATAATTAATTTTTCTTCTCCATCCTGATTACTATATTAGTGATTCATTGTACCATATAGTTTTTTTTTCCTCAATGGTGATCAAAGTAGGTATAAAAACAATGACTTTTCTACCTGCTTAGAAGACCAATTAAGTGGAGAAATATTTCATATGCAACTAAACTATGTTCTGGCCTATACCAACCCATCCTTGACATTATGACTACATTTAGCACAGGCCAAATTTCAAGATTGTGGAGGGCAGTGACAGTCTGTGTGGGTTCAAATCTAGCTTCTTCAGATTTGTTCTAGAGAAGTAGTGCCAGTGTTGCCTGGGACAAATCTGAGATGTATCATTTAAGGAAGATTAATAAATCTCTGTGACCCCAAATATTTGTATCTGTAAAGCTCAGCAGCTCCAACTGCTTGGATCAAAGTCATCATAAGAGCTAAAAATGAATATAAAGTAATTGCACATGTAAGTGCTCAATAAAAATAAACTATGAAAAGATAAGCTAATAATACAAAAATTCAGAGTGGATACATTAAGTTTTAAAAATATATTTATTCCCTTAAAAATATTAGAAGGTAACCAAGAGATTTAATATGATTAAAACATCAGATTGTAGCCTTCTGTTAATCTTATTTTTATTGCAAGTGAGTTGGCTGTTTCAAATTAAAAGAAATTAAACACAGTATGTACTTTCTCTCTTCAACCTTCAATTATCTATTCTGAGAAGGCAAAGGACACAAAACATAAAGGCTCCCAGGTTGCTTCTCTTGCATTCATTAGTAGCACGGCTTAAAAGCAACACCTGATGAAGAACTCAGTCTTTTCTTGCCTACAGACACCAAAATTTTAATTAAAAGAGAAGTCATCTCTAAAGTTTTCTTTATTTCTTCTGCCTCTGTCTTCTTCAGCTTTGACTCTGGATTCCCTACAGATCTCAGCAGCAGGCTAACTCTGCCTGAACCTGCTGCTCCCTCATCTTGATCTCCTCGCCCCGCCAATCTCCCGTAGTTACCAAGCACATCTGAGAGTATCCTGTGAATGGTATCTTCTCACAATCATCACTGGAGCTTTTCAAAACAGGCTAGAATTCATTCCAGAACCACTGTACCCAATACTCAGGGCTGAAGGCTATGTCAGGTTATTTTTGTATTTTTGGTTTTTCATTTTTCCTTTTTCTTCTATTTTTTTTTTTTTTAACCACATGCCACTGTTCTATCTCCCTGGCAACAAACACTGCTCAAATCCATAAACACGGGTTTCTTCTTAGATGACTTTTAATTGTGCCCTGTTCCTAGCCACCAATTCATTTTACTGTCACCCCCTCTACTCCTCGAAGACTGAACTCCAGCTCTGAACTCCCACCCCTGATTAGATTTATAATGCAGTGTTTGTCAGATCTTGGGTCTTATCACAAATAGTCATTTCTCAATAATTACCTTTAGACATTTAAAAATTAACTTTCTTTGGGAAGAAGATCTGCATTTGTCTGCTAGACCAAGTTACTACTAAAACTATACCTAAAAATCAAATTTCTTGTGCCCGTGGCCAGAAGACCGTATTCACCCAGGATCAGCTTCTGGGACAGGTCATTTCTCAAGGCTTCTGCTTGGCTTTGGAGACTAAACCTCTACTCATTTTCAGATGCCCCCTTATCATCAGGGAACTGTTAATCAAAACCATAAGATATTATCTGGCACCTGTTAGGATGATCATTACAAAAATCAAAATGAAACAGGTGTTGGTAAGAATGTGGAGAAATTGGAATCCTTGTGCACTAAATATATGAGTATAAAATGATACAGTGATATGTGGTGCTCAAAAAGAAAATTAAAAATAGAAAATCTGTATGATCTAATAATCTCATTTCTGGGTATTTATTCAAAAGAACTGAAATCAGGATCTCACATGATTTATCTGCACTCCTTTGTATATGTTAGCATTATTCACAATAGCCAAGGAATGGAAAGAAACTGAATTTCCATCAACACGTAAGGGGATAAAAGAAATATGTCCTATATACACAGTGGAATGCTATGCAACAATAAAAAGAGGAAGCCCTGTTGGTGGTACAGTGTGGATGAACCTTAAGGACACTAACTTAAGTGAAATAAGCCAGGCACACATGGTAAATACTGCATGATTTCCTTTATGAGAAGTTCCTCAAGTTGTTAAACCTCCAGAAATGAAAGCAGAATGTGGTTACCAGGGGCAGGAGGGACAAATCAATAGAAGTTGCTATTCAGATAAGTTCTAGATATCTGCTATTCAACATTGGGTTAATAATTAATAGTGGACTGTGCACTCAAAAACTTGTTAAGGAAGTAGACGTCATGTGATGTCATGTGATTTTTAACACAACAAAAGAAAATATATTCAATCTAGACCACATTAAGAATTATGACAATGGCTAAAAGTGTTGTAACCTATTTATGCCTTTAATTTAGTGTAAACCAAGGACTTTCCATCAAACTGAGCTTCGATTCTTTTAATACATATTATAGAGATGTGTTATATATTTATGAAGGTATAGGACCAAGCAAGATTCTAAGAGGTAAGTTATAAGAATATAATATAATCCATTATCAAAATGAAAATATGTGAGAAGTTTTTTGGAGTAAGATGTTTTCCCTTTAATTTTGAACTAATATGAACTTGAAATTTAAGTTACTGAAGGAAAAAACAAAACTGGTCCTCATTAAGAAAATTAGGAAACTGGTGTTCTATATAATCTTTGTAACAAAATAGTAACTATTTTACACGGTCCTCTTCTAATAAATGTTTTTAAAAATCATGTGAAAGAAATATATATTTGTTTATCATCCATTCCTCAAACAATACTCTTCGTTAAACAAAATTCAGACAAACACTAAATCTTATTATTCTATTGTCTCTGTTGTTGCATAAGTCACAAACACACAGAATCTCTGTCAATGTCCACTTTGTTGGGTAAAAGAGTCTAGCATCAGAGATAAACTCAGTAAACAGTAGTGTAGATAGCACTGCTACTACCTAACATTTATCATTAGTATAAGGAAACCGATAGCCAAGGAGGAGGCAGGGATGCATGAGTAATGTATATTTGCCAGCCCACTTAATCCATTTGGCCTCAGAAGTGCTATTTATGGTAGTCATTTTAAGTAGGGGCAAAATTCCAGGCGGAATCCTGCTATTAAAGTTTGGTCATTTCACCATTCAGACTGTAGGTAATGAAAAGTGAGTCATATCTAATAAAATATCTTTAATTGATTTAATGATTGGAAATATTTAAATAAATGTGAATAATATTTAGATTTTAGGGATGCTATTGATCTGACACTGCAAAATGATTTATGTAGATCATCTTATTTAATATTTTCAACAAATCTGCAAAGCATGTATGAGTCAAATAAGATCTAAAAGGTTAAATAATCACAAGTTCACAGAACTAGTTATGTATGAGGCAGACATCAAATCAAAATTCTCTACTTTCAAGTTATCTTAATTTAATTTTTAATTTTTAATATTTAAATTTTAATTAAGATACATTTTAATAAATTTATTTTAAAATAACCAATTAAATTAAATTAAAATTCATTTTATTCACTGATTTAATTAATTGATTAATTGATTAGAAAATTTTAATACTTAATGAATAATGGAATTTTTCCTTGTGCTTTGAAAGTCCAAATACAAATAGAGTAATGAGAATCCATAAAACATGCGAACTCATGGTAAATAACATTTGGTTTAAATAAATGTGTGAATTATTTCATAATCATTTTTGTTATTGACAAATGCACTTCTTCAAAATTATAATCAACATAAATGTTTACTTAGGTGGACAAATATTCAAGTTCATATAAATATCTTCAAAGGCTGTGACATTAATAAATTTTAGCATACATTGATCACTTACAATGCATAAAGTAGTGCTGTCAGTTCTTTGTCAGCTCAATAAACGCTCCCCCACACCAATTATTTAGGTGTTATTATAGTCTTTCCTTTACAGACAATGAAACCTAAATTGAAGGAAGTTAAATGTTCAGTAAGTGGTAGGTACCTTCACATTCCTTTACTCTTCAAACACCTTGATTTATCTAAACACGATTTTCAATGCTTAAACTATCAGTAATTTATGAGTAAATATTAAATAGTTAAGCATATTGATGCAAATAATGCACAAATAATCACCATAAAACTGTAGTATGAAAGAGAATAGAAAGAGATCTATAAAAGTGTTTCTAAATAAAAACAGAGTCTTCCACTTAAGGTCATCTAAAATTTTTTATTTCAAATTTTTGAAAATAACTAAATATTTTAATTTTAATCAGAAAAAAATGATAAGTTTGTTAAAACTTAAATTTTAAAACAAAATAACACTTATAAAGAAAAGCAATTATATCTTACCATAGTGCATGGTATAATGTAAAAATTCAGTGTTGATTTAAATTTAGATTAATATGTTTGTAATTCTATTATATGATATTAAGGTGGGTTTTCAGTAGAGACAAGCTTAACTTTAAACTTTTAATAACTTTCATAACTTTAAAGTTATTTCTTATTGAAATAATTTCAGTACTTTCATTCTCGGTTTACAAGCCCATCTTATATAAAATCTTTGCAAATCTTTCGTGTGAGAGATACCAGATTTCCTTTCATTCAATTCCAATTCAGAAATGTATCTCAAATGCTGTTGTCACTTTTATCACTTTGAAAATATGTAGATCTATTACATAAATTAGGGGAAATGGGTTATACAAAGAAATTATAAACTATCTAACACCATGAAATAGTTGCTGTGTTCTTGATAGGACAAACAAGATAAACAAATCCCAAAGGCATTTTTCACTTTCAGATAGAGTTATGATGTAAAAGTTCTCTAACTGGTAAAAAGTGTTACAGAAAGATAGACATTACATAAAAAAAAAAAAAAAAATAGAGTGTGATGGGGTCTTCAAACAGAACAGAAGTCAATGAGAATATATTGCCAGGAGAATGAGCTTAAAATATTCTTTTTACGTTATAGTGATGAAGGTATAATATTAAATTCAAATGGTGATAATAATTATCAATACCACATATGTTAGAAGTATGAGTGAGCGCATTTAATTTTTCGTTCAGGAAAACCCATAAATGTTCCGAAGCATCCTCAAAGAATTACAGCATAAACAGTCTGAGAAAGCACACTAAGAACATTGAAGTTGATTTCAAAGTGCCAAGTTCAGAATATGTGTTTTGAGTTCATAGTTGTTAATGCAGTTCTTTACCAAGTGCTCAGGTGAAATTCCATTTCCACAAAACAGGACTGCTGACATTATATCCTTACCACCGTCCTTTAACACTGTGTAATCTTCCTTTGTTGTTGGTTTATCCTACAACAAAATAACCATTTCGTGGATTTGGAATTAAGTAATCTATGCAAACATTTTTCAGGAAAAGCATTTTTGATAAACTTTATGCTTTGTATTGAGACACTTTCGTGTATTCTCAAAAGTATCCATTTACTCACTTCTGTTGATAGGAATACATTAAATTGAATTTTTAATCTGTTTTATTGTTTCATTTATTTCAAGGATTTCTGCTTGATTCCTTTTTATAATCTCTGTCTATTGACATGATCTTTCACTTCCTGTATTTTCTCTCCAATGTCATCCTTTATTCTGAAGATCAATCTAACTATGTATTTTCAAAACTCCTTCTCTGACGTTCCTTCTACTGTGTTGTCTATTGTTGGAACATCTTGGTTTGTTTGAAGCACTTTGTTCCCTTGTTTTTTCATGTTGTTTATGTGTCTTCTAATCTAACGATATGGAGCTGAGGCAGCACAGATTCTACCCTGTAGTCTTATAGTGTCTCTTGAAGGCTTCCACTACCTTACTTTTGAGGGGGAGACCAATATTAACAGCACCTGATGCAAATGATATACAACCTTAAATCAAATGGTTTTTCTATTAAGGTATTTACATTTTTGTCATAGTAGACAGAAATGAAGTGTTCAATTATTGTCTACAATATAAATGGTAAATTTGCTAAAAGGGTTTACCATTTCAAATGAAGGAACAGAAGGGTGTAAGACTTGATGTTTATGAGGGAGAGGGAGAGAAGATAGAAGTAAAAATTTGCAGTAACAGGGAGGGAGGAGTTAATAGAGGTTGGCTATTTGTATGAGAGAAGTGAGAAAGAATCCAGCGAGACAGGTTGGTGAGAGAAAAAAAATATGTACAGATATTTTTTAAAAAGTAAAAATGTAAGAATATACAACAAAACTGTCATATATGATTCAGATATCCCTTTCATCAATAAATTGATACATGAAAAATATTTGGATTCAAAGATGGTAGAAGTGTGAGAGAGAGGGTGATAAGAACAAATAAATAAAGGAGGAAAGTCTCAATGGAAAATTGAATGATTGATTCCATTGGCTTTCAAAATTTTTCTCAGCTTCCCTTCTCCACCAATAGGTGGGGTTATCTGAAGTTTGAATGTTAGCTCCAGCCCAGTGGGTGCTGGGCCAGTGGGTGAGTCAGATAGCAAGATGCCCTCACACCCTCTTACAGTCACCCATTGTAGCTGGTCCCTGCCTTCCCTGCACACTTCAGGACTCACTGAGCTGGAGAGAGCCAAGTTTTCTACAGTTTCTTCAACCTGTGCTCCCCCCAGAAATCTCAAAATGAAGGAAACAATAAACCAAATTAAAAATTCAATGTAAAGTATCACCAACAGACTAGACCACTTGGAAGACAGTGAACCTCAGACAACGAAGACAAAACATATACTCTTGAAAATAAAGTTGACCCCACAGAGAAGATGGTTAAAAAACATGAATGGAAGGAACTTGTACGAAAAGTGGGATAACATGAAAAGACCAAATTTAGGATTTATTCGAATAGACAAAGGCATGGAGATACAAATCAAAGGAATGCACAATGTTTTCAATGGCATAATATCAGAAAACTTCCCGCATCTAATGAATGAAATGAAAAATCAACTACGAGAGACTTATAGGACCCCAAATGTACAAAGTTAGAGCAGACCCACAAGGTACATTATAATAAGAATGACTAACATACGGAATAAGGATAGAATTTTAAAGGCTGTAAGAGAAAAAATTCAAATTACATGCAGGGGGAAAACATTTCGGATCTCAGCTGATTTCTCAGCCCAGACCCTCAATGCCAGGAGGTCCTGGAATAACATGTATCAAGCTCTGAAAGAAAATGGATGGCAACCAAGAATTTTATAGCCTGCAAAATTAAGCTTCAGATTTGAAAATGAAATAAAAAGCTTCTCTGATGAACAACAGTTGAAAGAATTCACAACTAGAAAACCTGTGCTGTAGAACATCCTTAGCAACATATTCCATGAGGACGAAATGAAAAAAAAAAAAAAAATGAAGACCAGCAAAGGGAGGAACTACCCTAAAGTAAAGGTCAATCAAAGGAGAAACTAAGTCAAGTTACAAAACAAAATGACAGGGAATACAAATCATATTTCAATAATAACCCCGAATATTAATGGCCTACACTCTCAATCAAAAGACATAGACTGACAAATTGAATTAAAAAAAAAAAAAAGACCCAATAATATACTGTATTCAAGAGACTCACCTCCTAGGAAGACATCCACAGACTGAAGGTGAAAAGTTGGGAAAAAATATATCACTTACATGGACTGCATAAACAAGCAGGGTTTTTCCATCCTCATATCAGACAGAGTGGACTTTAAACCAAAGTTAGAAGGGATAAAGAAGGACATTTCATACTGCTTAAGGAATATATTACTTAGAAAATTTTAATGAGCACTGACTTAAAGATTTGTCCCTTCCATAAGCTCTAAAAGATTATCTAATCATGATTATCTAGCAAAAGTAAGAATTTTTTGTCAGGACTCCCATAGGGTTTCTCTCATGTTGAATAATTCCTCAGTTTTTTGTTTTGTAACTCATCAATCAAATATTTCTAATAGAGAACCTTCTTACTTTCCTCCATGAAATGTGTCAAACACATTAAAAATCCTTTATATCATGCAGGGGATATTCTAGTGCAAACATTTTTACTTCCATAAATGAAATAACATAACTGACTTTGAACTTTTTTCTGTTGAATCCTACTCTTTACAAAGTCTGTCATTCCTATCTATCACCCTCTTTCCCAACTTTCCAGCATCTTTATCATGCTTCCCTGTTCTCTTTCACAAAACCTATTCACCAGGGTCATTGCTATTAGAAGAAAAATGAGGAGCTTGTTCACATTCAGGTGTGACTGTCTGACAACTCTATGTAAATTAATATTTATAGATTATAGAATTTGTGAAGGAAATACTGAATTTTCTTAAGGAATTAGTATCGAGATTTTTATTCTATCAACTATAATGTAATATAGTAAAAATTCACCTTTTATAAAATTATTAGGTAATTGGTTTCTTTATTCTTTCAACAAAAGATGTTTCTTTTATGTAGGCAAACTGTATCACTCTGTACATTCATATTTTCATACATGCACTCAAATATAGACTAAACTTCTCCCATGTTCTGGCACAATGACCGAGGTACAGAAAGCATTGAGCCATAATCTCTGCCTTTCCATGACTTAAAATAAATTGGTGAGAGAGAGATACCACAGCCAGCATTCATTGAGCCTTTACTGTACATCAGTCACTGTTCCATATGGAAATGATTTACTCCTTACAACAAATCTTAACGGAAAATTTATTATCGCAGAGAAAACTAAGGCACAGAAAAATCTAGTAAGACATAAAGAAAGAACTGAATTAAATACTGACTGAAACCCCAGCTCTGAACCACTACCCTCTACTGCCTTCATTTATGCATAAGATACTTGTCTTTCATTGAATCTGTGGTTCAAGGAGACCTTAAAAATCTGAGGAAAGTTTTACAAAATGTCTACAGACACATATTCTACACCCTTTGAAGAGGTTTGTCTGTATCTTTGAAGCAGGTTAATGGATCTCAGGACATACACCCTGAATCTATTTAGACCAGTACATAACATTGGAAAATGCAGGAATCCTACCACATCACAACCATCAAAGGGGCCATTGAGCCATGAGCCTCATTCACATCCAACCAGAAGCAATAGTGCCAGAGGATTCCAATGCTTAGAAAGAAAGCAAGAAGGAGAAAGGCAGACAAGTTTAAAGGAAAGTTTCTGAAATTTTTACAGGACCTTAAGTGTCTAGACACTTATGAACTACAAAGGTTTTCAACATGAGAGCAATTTTGGTTACACAGTTACGTATGCTGGTAGGAGGAGCCTAAATAACCAATATAATTCTTCATTAGGAAACACTGGAGGACACACATTTTGGAGGAAAATATTAAGATGTGAATGAATGCCACTCATAATGTTTTTTTATATTAGATTCTGTTAAGATTATCATATGCATCACAGTGTTTACTAATTTCTGCATGAGTATGGAATTTTCCATAGTTCATCAAATGTCTCTCTTTAAAACCCAAAAATATCAGTGATGCTTTGTCTACAAGTGTGGTCAATTTCACACACCAGAAACTGATACCTAGTTCAGATTGTCCAACTGAAATGATAGATCATTCTTTCTTAATTTGTTTTTTCATTATGATCACCAATAAGAAACCCTTTTATACTTTTTTTTATTCTGTATGCTCCCCAGATAATTTAAATATTTTATGTATATCCGTTTATGTGTGTATATCTGGACTTTACAAATAAAAAAAAATCTAAGACTGTGTTTCACCCTGAAAACCAATTTTCACACTCTTTGAGGTAATTTTGCCCCCTTTGAGAATATATATGCTAAGCTGTAAGTTGTACAAAAGGATATTTCATTTAATAATCATTTTATAAGACTTCATATGAAAACTCTACATCCCAAGCACTACAACAACCCTTGAGAATCAAAAATTGAAAGATAACATTTTGTGTGGCTTAGAGTTAAGCCAGAAAGAACAATGATAAACTCAATATAAAGTGCTATGGATTCAATACTTAATCACCAAGTATTATATTGAGATCCTACAATTATATCAGTAAAGAAACAAAGATATACTCTTGTTTTTACCATTGTGATCACAATTTAGCACATTTTGGTATGGCATGGGACATAACTGATAGAGCCAAACTATCTTTTCGTTTTAGAACTGTTTAAATTTTGTATTTGTTACAAGAATATTTTCAGTAAAGAAAAAATGCATCATTTGTTTTTAAACATGTACATAATGTATGTACCTACCAATTAAAAATGAAAAAGGTTTTTTTCAAACCATAAATATGTATAATAATTTGAAGATTTTCCAATGCTTAGAAGACACAATTCAATTAAAATAAATTAATCACAAGAATAATGCTTTAGTTAACTGAATGGTATCAAACAGATTGATAATCAGTCAGTAAATCAAAAATTGATAAATGGATAAATGGATGGATGAACAGATGTATGCATATAACAGTAATTCATTTTCTTTTGTAGCCTCTCTTTGGGAAACTAATCCTGGCACAATTAGAATCTTTTCCAATCAAGTTACTATCACCTTTCTCATAGAATCTGATGAAAATGATTATATTGGCTTTAGTGCAACATATACTGCATTTAATAGCAGTGAGCTTAATAGTAAGTATTATTTATTTTTCTGCCTTTGAATTTTAATATTCCTAATATTGTAATAGAATTTTAAAAGTATCAAGACCTAAAATGTTCATCATGCAAGCTCTTTAATGAGCATTTTTATGTACATCTCCTTTAATTAATACTTAGAAAGAAATTATAAATTAGTTCACATTCTTCATAGAAATCAAGTAATCAATTTGATAAAAATTATAAATTGATAGAAAATTAAATTAAAATGTTATATACTGCAAATATTACAAGTAAAATATTATTTGTTTAATTCAGAGCAGTTTGCACATAGACTTAATTTTTTGATCAAAATTCAGTTTTAAGGAGAAAGAAATTTGGGGAATAAATTTGTATGGGTAAAACAATGAAGATAAGATATAAAAATGAAATAACAAAACCTTGTATTTGTTCTTCATGATAAATATTAGAAACAAATTAATTTAACACAGTTGAAAACAAAAAGGTTTTTTGGACTAAATTAATGGAAAAGACTGGTTTTATATATCCCACTCAACTGTAAACTCTATGAAGTTAGCTTGCTTTTAATATAATCTAATATAACTGCTTCTAGCAGGAACTAAATTCAAGAATTTTCTTTCATTCTTATTTCACAGATTATGAAAAAATTAACTGTAATTTTGAGGACGGCTTTTGTTTCTGGATCCAGGATCTAAATGATGACAATGAATGGGAAAGAATTCAGGGATCCACCTTTCCTCCTTTTACTGGACCAAATTTTGACCATACTTTTGGCAATATCACAGGTATAATTTTTATTTAAATCTTAAATTAAAACAAAAGGAGTAAGTGAAAGCAATATTAAATCAAAAAGATTTTATAGAACTTTTTCTTAAAATCATGACCTAATAAATGCATTTAAATGAAAAATGATAATCAAATAGGCAAGTAAAATTTAATGTTTCAAAAATATACTTTTACCTTATATATTCATTCAGCATATGTTCCAGAGTACACAAAAAGTTCATTAGAAAAAAGGAGACAAGTTGTTTTTCTATATTTGTTATTTAGTAACTAGATTTATGTGAGGTAATTTCCTTTTCAGAGTGTTGGTCTGCTTTGCCTGAATTTTATTTTCTGATTATTCATTGCTAGTGCACAGAAATACAATCCATTTGTGTATTGATCTTATACCCTGCAGTTTTCACGAACTTGTTAGCTCAGTTTATTTTTAATGAATTCCTTAGAATTTTTATATATAATATCATATCACTTTGCAGTAGAGATAGGTGGACTTTTTCTGGAAGGCCCAGGGATGCTAGATCACAGTCTTAAGGGAAAGCTGTTATCTGTAAATATATTTTCATGAGAATGTGCTATTAGAATTGGATTCCTGGTGGAAACATTAACATCACAGACAATAGTATTTGACAAAGAAAACCAGAATCATAAAGAAGAATCAGAAGATAAAGCTCCTTTAACAATGTGCAATTCTAGACATTAAGAATACAGATCACATATCACCAATTCTAAAATCCATGAAAAGTTTCAAGTTGAAACAATTTTGACTTCATGAGTAAATTCTGCATAATTTTTTGTCTAAATCAAACAGCTTAGAGCAAAACAAAATCTAAACACATGCACTTTGCTACTTGTTATTAATAGTTACTTCTGTTATGAAGATCAATTGTTTCACTTTTATCCCATGAAAATAAATGGTTAATTTAATGCTAATTATGAGTAACAATGTACAGCTAAATAACATTATAGGGTTAATTTACTCAGAGTAGTAATGTTTCTAATAAATCCTGAATCTTTAGACAGTGACACCCTAAAATATTAAAATGTGGTTCATCATACTACACCTTGATCAAAATATTTTTCTAAAAAATGAATTCTTTTAATCAATGTTCATAATCATCACTAAGAGCTCCTTTCCATTAATTATTTCACTCCTTTGAGAAGCTTTTGGTGAGCCCCAGGCCCTATTCAAAATATTCAGAATACATCTATGAACAAAATAAATCAGATTTCCTGCTTTCATAGATCACACAATCTACAAAGGAAAAAATAGAAAATAAGCAGAATATATAAAAGGTAATTAACATTCCGATAGGTTAATCGTAGATGAGTAATCTGAAAAACCGTAAACCTTGGCAAAGGAAAGGGGAAAGGCAGGTGTTAAAGTGCCATTATATTTAAAATAAGGTAATCGGGTTCAGGGCCACTGAAAGTGACATATGAATCAAAACGTTAAACAATTAAGGAATTAGCCACATAGATTATTCTAGACAGAGGGAATGAACAGAGCTAAGATGCTAAAGGGGAGCATGTCCAACCTGTTTGAAGATGAGCCAGGAGGACAGGATACCTGGAGTGCAATGATTAGGGCAGAGGGTTCAGATGGTGATGACTTTTCTATGGATCTGACTATTTCTCTGAGCGAAATAAGAAGATAATTGAGATTCGTGAGCACTGGAGTGGAAGGTCTCACTCTGACTGGTAGTTGCAGAACAGTATGTGGAAGGCCAAGAGGAGAGACACCTGGTATATTAGTCAGCTATTTGTTGCTATCATCGACATACCTTACATAAACAAATTTAAAGGAGGATTAAGAAATCATTTATTGTTTTTTTTGGGGGGGTACCGGGCATTGAACTCAGGGGCACTTGACCACTGAGCCACATCCGCAACCCTATTTTGTGTTTTATTTAGAGAGAGGGTCTCACTGAGTTGCTTAGCACTTGCCATTGCTGAGGCTAGCTTTGAACTTGAGATCCTCCTGTCTCAACC
Source organism: Sciurus carolinensis (assembly GCF_902686445.1). Taxonomy (NCBI): domain Eukaryota; kingdom Metazoa; phylum Chordata; class Mammalia; order Rodentia; family Sciuridae; genus Sciurus; species Sciurus carolinensis. Next base: position 116,481,334 of record NC_062221.1, on the reverse strand, counting down.
TTCAGAGCCACAGGGATTACAGGCGTGTGCCACCACCTCCAGCAAGGAGGAAAAATTTATTTTGACTCATATTTACGGAGATTTTCAGTCCACAGTCTGCTGGTTCTATTCCTATCTGTTTGAGGTGAGGAAGAATATCATGGTGGAAAGCCGTAGCAGAGGGAAGCTGCTCAGTTCATGGAAGTCATGAAGCAAGGGGTTGGGAGGGCAGGAAAAATATGTAGTCACCAAGGGCATACCCTTAGTGACTTGCATCCTCCAACCATGCCCATCTGCCTACAGTTTCCACCACCTCCCAGTCATTCATTCAGCTATTAATGAATTTATTCCCAGAGAGGTCAAAGCCTTCATGATCCTGACATTTTCCCAAACTCCACCTCTGAACCTGGCTGCACTGAGGACTACATCTTCAAATTACTAGACTGTGGGGATATTTAAGACCCAAACCATAACACAGGGAGACTAGTGCAAGGCTGTCCCTTGACCTAGATGTTTTGAAGTCAGCTTTTTCACTGCTATGACTAAAAGATCCGACCAGAACAATTGTAGAGGAGGATAAGTCATTTGGAGGCTTACAGTTTCAGAGGTCTCAGTCCATAGACAGTTACGTCCATATCTTTGGGCTCAAGGTGAGGCTGAACATAATGGTGGAAATGCGTGTCAGAGGGAAGCAGCTCACATGGCGATCAGAAGGCAAAGAGAGAACCTCCACTGTCTACATACAAATATATATCCCAAAACCAGGCTCCCAGTTCTCACCTCCTCCAGTCATACCCTACCACTTCCATTACCACTCACTTAATCCCTATCAGGGAATTAATTAACTGATTGGGTTAAAACCCTTGCAACCCAATCATTTCTCTTCTGAACCTTTCTGCATTGTCTCACACATCAGTGTTTGGGGGACACCTGACATCCAAATCATAACACTAGACAAGAGGTCAAGGGATTCTGATCAGGGAGCAGATGTGGTGAGAAAAGGTCAGGTTCTAAATAGTCTGAAAGGAGTGAAAATAGAGTATTGCAAATTTAGTTACCAGTGTGGACCTACACATAAAAAATTTGCTTTATGTAGATGGCCAATCCTATAAGGCCAAAAGCATTTAGTATTGAGAATGGTGACATGCATATCCTCCCACATAATTAATCTTCTCTGAATAAATTATATCCCAGAGCCTGATCCTCCATGGATAAATTAGTAACATACAAGAGGAAGACTAATTCCTATACAATAGTCACTCTAACCCTCTATAGAAGGCCTAATAGTCAAATAATCTGATAAATTTTTCCCCACAGTGTAATAAAAAAAAATCTCTAACACAGTTGGACAAGAGTAGTTGCAGAAAGTGAAGAAAGTATTTATATCTATTGACTATGACAGATACCTTTTATGTAGTTGAAATCCTTGACATTCAAATTATCATTTTTCTACTTTTATGTCATCATAATAAGAGATAAAATAATTCCACTGATATTTGAGGAATGTTAGTGCATTCCAGGAGAGAAAAGGTTTCAGGTTGCCCACAGATTACATAACCAAAGAAAGTAGATGAAACTGACGAAAGGGAAACAGGTTGAATGTCAGACGGAGATTTTAAATAGTTGGGTGGGAAATGGAGTCTCAGGAGAAAGTCATATAGCAGGAGTTACTTAAAATTAGACAAGGTAGAGCAGGTCAGAGCACACCAGAGGCAGAGAGGTAATGAGGACCACGGTAGGTCTTAATAGGTTCTCTCCAGCTCTCAAACCTGTGATTTCATAATCTACCAGCCATTCACCCCCAGGGGTATTTTTCTTCCAACTGGCTTTTTTATGTGTCAGAACATCCTACATCTGAAATGGAAGAGAATTAAGTCTCTCCTGCTGTTCCTCTTATCCATGTAGGGTATTTTTTTGTTCTTTGCCTTCACTTTAAATGACAGGAAGACCTAAATGAAACAGATGAACTTCGAATTAGCATGACTTTAGGGAAGAACATCTAAGCTGCTTCCATTTTCCAAATCTTCTAAAGAACTCTCCCTTGGTGGAGCCACAGCTCCTAAATCTGTGTGCTGTCAATGTGCAGTTTTCTCTTTATTTCTCAGAAACGAGGGAATTGGAGGAAATGGAAGCACTGATGCAGGGCAGCATCTCGGGGTGTTCAGAAGTGGCTGATTTGTTCAGAACACATGGGGAAAGGGAGGTTAGTAATATGTAAGACTTCAGAAATGGAAGGGTCACCAATGAACTAGAAAGCTCAAAGAAAGTGTTTTTATTCCTTGCCTTTTTCAAGGAAATTATAATTGTTTCTATTGCTCTGGGAAGAAGCATCTATAGAACTAAAGATCATTTAAATGTAGACCCTGGAGTCTTAGCAAGTTTTAAATCTCAGACTTTTCATTTAGGCAAATTATCTATTCTCTTTCTCTCGCTTTGCCTCAGTTTTCTTATCCAGAAAGTGAAATTGATGATAATAGGACCCAAGTTTAAGAGGCATGTTATAAACATTCAATTGATTACTATGTTTAAAAAAATTTAGAAAAATGCCTGACACACAGAAAGTGCTACATAAATGTTAGGTTTTTTTGTAACTATTTTCTCTTCATGCCACAAAAGTATTCAGAGGCAAAAATTGTCTGTGGTACTGTTCTAAGTAGCATACTGGGGAGTAAAACAGTTATTTGGCTCAATTTTCAATAGTGTGCTAAGCTTTTAGATGTAGTTCTTAGCATACAAATTTTTTTACAAGTGTAACTTTAGTGTTTTCAAAGTAATATCCTTGTTTTCTTATCTTTCCTGTGATGCTGAATTTTAGAAAATAATACTGTCTATTATTGATAGACTCTGACTGAATTCCAACCATTCCCCAACCTACACTTTGAATACCGTTCATTTACCTTGCACAGTTCATTTCATGTACACACCTCTCACAAAGCTCCTTCTATCGACCTTTTCTTCAGAGAGAGCTCCAGGTTTCCAGAATGCCAGGCTGTCTCCAGGTTCTGTTCTCTGCCTAGCATCACACACACACACCCAGAATCTCTTCTCTTGAACTGAGTTGTTTGCAAAGAGGTTAGGTTTTGTATATGGAGAAATAGGCCAAAAAATTTACACAAAGCAGTTATAGGAAAAGCCAATGACTCAAGAAAGGGGTAGACTGTGTGCTTAAATTAACAAAACATATTCAATTTTCTGGGTTTTAAACCAACTCAGAAGTTAATTCTGAGAGCCCTAGAAGACATTTCAAGAAAGTTGAAGGTTTTAAAAGATTTTATCATTTGACCATATAATTTCCATGTTTACAGAAAGTATGTTTAATCATTCCATTTTGTATAGAACTTTAATAAACATAAAAGTAAATTAAATCAGCATAAAAATGTATTAAACAAAAGTTAACTAATCCATATATAAAATACAAATATGAACAAGGTATCTTTCTTTCTCCCAAACTTCTAGCTAGTTTAAAAAGCTAAATATTGGGACTAGGTGTTGTTTCAGAGATAGAGCATTTACCTGGCATATGTGGGGTCCTGTGTTCTCTGTGTTCTATCCCAGCATCTCACTCACACAGACACACACACACACACACACACACACACAGAGATCACATATTTGTAAATAAAACGCACAACAGATTATGTTAACAAACATCAGAGAAGTACAGCATGACATTAATAATTCAAAAAAAGAAATGGTTGCTTCTCACTGGAAGAATTTCTTAAGGAGATGACAATTTGATTAAAATGATCTCGAAAAATAGCAGGATTTTAACAAGACATAAACAGAAGAGAAAATAGAAGGACCAGAAAATAGGGGAAATAAAAAGACACAAGAGGTAATAAAACTTCTAGATGTTTGAAAACATTAAAATAAATGTATGGAATTGCTACAGATAGTTAGAAGAATTATAAAAACTATGGCTGGAAGATATTGAGGTTTAAGACAGAGACCTCAAATCTGAGTGAATTTTTACTTGATTTTGTTACTAGGAAAAAAAAGAGACAGTGATCTTGAATAAAGGTTCAATTAGACTGCACACAAGGAAGCATTATCAAGCAATGGTGTAGGTGATGAAGAACTCCCAAGGAGAGGTAGAGATCTTAGACTAAGACACATTTGGAAATAAAAAAAGAGATGATGATGGTGACATAATTCATCATTTCTAATGTTGGGATGTTCTCCTGCATCTGATAAGATTTCCAGAAAAAATACTATGTGAATATCTAGTTTCCTACTCTGAGTGGAATCAACTGGGTGTACAATTCATTGAGAACACATCAAATAAAGATGACTATAAGCTTTTCATTACTATGACCCAAATATCTGACAAGAACAACTTAGAGAAGGAAAAGTTTATTTTGGCTCATGGTTTCAGAGGTTAAGTCCATGGAGCCAACTCCATAGCTCTGAACTCAAGGTGAGGCAGAACATCATGGTGGACCAAAGTGGTGTAGGAGCACTACTCCATTCATGGACCCAGGAAGCAGAGAGAAAGGGAAAGAAGGCCAAAGGAAAAATGAAACTCCCAGTGACCCAACCTTCCAGCCACACCCCACCTGCCTACAGTTATTGCCCAAGTAGTCCATTCAAACTAGAATGAAATGATTAGGTTACAGTTCTCACAATCAAATCATTTCCCCTCTGAATATTCCTGCATTCACATGAGCTTTTGGGGAACACCTCATACCCAAACCTTAATGAGATGCAAATTTAAAATTTATCACATTGAAATTATTGAAGGCAAAAAGGATATAAAATATTGAGAAGACAGAAGAGACAAAATAGTGGCCTTTAAACATTTTTTATCACATTATTTTTTTCAGTGCTGGGGATTGAACCCAGAGCTTTGCTCTTGCTAGGCAAGTACTCTACCATAGAGCTACACCCCAACCCCTCCTTAAACATTTTCATCTTATCCATTTTGCTCCCAGAGGTCAAACTTAGAAACAATATATGCATAAATGTGTAATCTTAAAAAATTCTAATCATATTGAAATGAAATTCACTGCCTTGAAATGAAGTGATCCCTAATGCATCTGGCATGTATTAAACAAGATCTTACAGGCAAATTATTGTGAAATTTAAGGACACTTAGCTGGTTAGACTAACTATATTTTTAGGTACTTTTGTCAAGGATGTCTTTATCTTCTACTTTGTTAAAGAGTTAAGCAATATCACAGAATTAGTAATTTAATATTATGTATTATTTTACTGCATTTCATAATGTATAAATCTATATGATATTTGCTATGTTGTGCATATTTGTTTATTCATTTACTTATTTATGTAAATTTCATAAAGTACTAGAGTATATATAATTAATTTGTTTTATGTGTATATAAAGTCTTATCTTGATGACTAAAAATCCTGTGTATATTACAATTTAATGAGTAAATAACAGACTCAAAATGTTTCAAATCATAACCAATTGTGTATGAATGTGGTCAAACATAAATAGGAGCATAAAATGTGTTTGTGTTCTACAATTTCAACTAACTACAAATATTTATGAAGAGTTTAATCATTTCATTACTTTTCTATGGTATTAGTGATATTTTAGTTATTTTTCCCCTACTGTCCTAAGCAACCAAAAATAGAGTCTCCTCAAAATGGATTTAGAGTTGGGCATTTAAAGAGTGGGTTTTGAAACCTCTCCTCTATATGTATGCTGCTCTTTTTCATTGGGTTATATAACTGAGCACTAAATAGCTAGAATGATTATTAATAAAATATCATAGCATATATAAACATGCATAATGTATTAGTAAAATAACATGTTAAACACATTTATTTTTATTTTATACTTTATGACCAACTCAAATAAAAGTGCATAGATTACATTTATTAAGATATTTGACCATAATTTCACCTTGATAAAACGCTTATTTATTCTGAGTAATTTTTGCCTCCGTGGTCTAAATATGCATTTATGTACCCATAGGAAGTCTTACTAGTATTTCTTTTCTTCATGTCTTGTTCTTACTCTGCACATTATAAATATACGAATTTGGATTTTATATGCAACATTACCTATATTTTTTTCTGTTGGAAGGCACAGGAGAGAAGATGCTCAATCTCAAGCAAACTCTAAATTTCAGCATTTCATAAAAACTGCATTGCAATTGAATTAGATTAATCTAATATTTTACTTGCTTCATATCATATCTCATTACATGTTCCCTGCTTCCTATCATAATATATGAGGGGTAAACTAAGAATGAAATAAATTCCCCTAAGAAAATGTTCAAGATGTTCTTATCCAACAACACTTTGTACACTTCCGATGATGTACATCACTGGTTGGAATAATGAATTCTAGAACAGACAGCACTTTATGCAGTGGCCTGTGCCATTTTAAAAGCTTTTACATAGATTAACATGCTTCCTGCTCCTCTGTGACCTGATTAGTTGTCATTCAAAGTAACACAGGAAGATGAAAACATTATAAAATTAAGTAAATTCTTATTTGCAGACATGTAATGTAGTAAATGTGATATTAAACAGTCTTTGAAATGCTTTACCTTGCCTTCTGATGTGAATTTAAACACTTGAGTATATCATGAGTTACAAACCAGCATATCTTCATACCCTCATGTACTGATTGTCTCTAAAAATTTGAATTCATCAAAACATTTAGCAAATTGGAATTGAAGTAGAAGGCTGTAAGTTGTGACCTGATTTTCCTAAATAAGAGTTTGTTGTGACAGAGGTGCTGCTTTCTGGACTCAAGTCCAAGGTCCTACCTACTATGCAAAAGTATCTTTTCTAATGTTTTTACCTTATAGTTTCTTGTTTATGAATAATATGTCTCACAAAATGAAAATGTTAATATTTAAGCAAGTAAAAACCTTTCCTTTGTTTTTACAGGATTTTACATTTCTACACCAACTGGACCAGGAGGGAGAAGAGAAAGAGTCGGACTCTTGAGCCTCCCATTAGAGCCCACTTTGGAGCCAACCTGTCTTAGTTTCTGGTACGTTTCTATTCACTCCTTTCTTAGTTTCTGGTAAGACACATATTAAATGTTGTCCTATTTAATGAGTAACATTGCCTTTCTCAGGGTACCAGTCTCAGATTCCACTAACAAGTTGGTCAATGTTTTAAGGCATGCACTATTACTTTTCCAATTTATAGAAAAGTAAAACATTGGAACACTCCCCTCCCCTCCCCCAGCAATTCCCACATCCAAAGGAAAATAGGATATAGAAAAGACAGTAAAGGATTTAGAAGAACCTAAAACACATTTACTCTAATATGGTAGGAATCCAAACATTTCTGCTTATTTCCAAACTAGGTATTATATGTATGGTGAAAATGTATATAAATTAAGCATTAATATCAGCAATGACAAAAACATGGAGAAGACTGTTTTCCAAAAGGAAGGAAATTATGGAGAAAATTGGAACTACGGACAAGTAACATTAAATGAAACAGTGGAATTTAAGGTTTGCAAAACACATTGTGATTTGTATTTGTATTCTTTTTTCTAGTATTGATGCAAGTATAGTTTACCATGATACAGTGAAAAACTAAAAATTTATTTTCTAAAGATTTCCAAATCATTTTCTCTATTTTCTAATCTACCTTAGTTTTTCTTTGATCACCTTTATTTTAATTTATTCATTGTCTTTTTTTGTTATCAAAATAAATTTTTTTTGTTTCAAAGGATAGCATTGATAAAGTGAAAATACAGCTCACAGAATGGCAGAAAATATTTGCCAATTACATATCTAAAGACAATTTGACATGCAGAACATAAGAAAATATATAAATGTCCAATGCCTACATAAAAAGATTCTCAGCTTCATTAGTAATTAGGGAAATGCTTGTCAAAACCACAATGAGATACCACTTCACGCACATTAGGATGGCACCAATAAAAAGATGGCAATTACAAGTGTTTGTGATGTGAAATTAGCAACCTCATCTCTTTTTTAAATTTTTTTATTTTTTTTATTTTTTACAGACTGCATTTTGATTCATTGTACACAAATGGGGTACATCATTTTGTTTCTATGGTTGTACACATTGTAGATTCATACCATTTGTGTAATCATACATGTACATAGGGTAATGATGTCTGTCTCATTCCACCATTTTTCATAACCCCCTCCCTCTCATTTCCTTCTACATAAGCTAAAATTCCTCCATTCTTCTCTCATTCCCCAGCCCCCCACTCCAATTATATATCATCATCCACTTACCAGGGAAAATATTCAGCCTTTTTTGGGGGGGAATTGGTTTATTTCACTTAGCATGATATTCCCCAACTCCATCCATTTACCTGCAAATGCCATAATATTATTCTTCTTTCTGGCTGAATAATATTCCACCGTGTATATATACCACAGTTTCTTTATTCATTCCTCTGTTGAAGAGCATCTAGGTTGGTTCCATAATCTAGCTATTGTGAACTAAGCTGCTATAAACACTGATGTGGCTGTGTTACTGTAGTATACTGATTTTAATTCCTTTGGGTATAAACCAAGGAGTGGGATAACTGGTCAAAATGTGACTCCATTCCAAGTTTTCTGAGGATTCTCCACATTACTTCCCAGAGTGTCTGCACCAATTTGCAACTCCACCAGCAATGTACAAGTGTTCCTTTTTCCCCACATTCACACCAACATCTAATATTGTTTGTGTTCTTGATAACAGTCATTCTAATTGGAGTAAGATGAAATCTTAGAGTTGCTTTAATTTGTATTTCTCTAATTACTAGAGATGTTGAACACTTTTTCATATATTTATTAATCACCTGTATGTCTTCTTCTGTAAAGAGTATGTCCAGTTCCTTGACCCATTTATTGATTGGATTCTTTGTATTTTTGGTGCAAAGTTTTGTAAGTTCTTTATAAATTTTGGAGATAAGTGCTCTATCTGAAGTGCATGTGGGAATAGATTCTCTCCCATTCTGTAGGCTCTCTTTTCACGTCATTGATAATATCCTTTGCTGAGAAAAAGCTTTTTAGTTTGAGTCCATTCCATTTATTAATTCTTGCTTTAATTTCTTGTGCTTTAGAAGTCTTGTTAAGGAAGTCTGATCCTAAGCCAACAGGATGAAGATTTGGACCTACTTTGTCTTCTATTTGGTGCAGGGTCTCTGGTCTAATTCCTAAGTCCTTGATCCATTTTGAGTTGAGTTTTGTGCAGGGTGAGAGATAGAAGTTGAATTTCATTTTACTGCATATGAATTTCTAGTTTTTCCAGCAACATTTGTTGAACAGCTATCTTTTATTCATTGTATATTTTTGGCTCCTTTGCCTAGTATGAGGTGACTGTATTTGTGCATTTATAAGCCAAATACATGTGTCTTCTATTCTGTATCATTGGTCTGTCTATTTTGATGCAAACACCATGCTGTTTTTGTTACTATTGCTCTGTAGTATAGTTTAAGGTCTGGTATTGTGATACCTCCTGCTTCACTTTTCCTGCTAGGGATCATTTTGGGTATTCGAGGTCTCTTATTCTTCCACAAGAAGTTCATGACTGCTTTCTCTATTTCTATGAGGAATGTCATTGAGACTTTAACTGGAATTGCATTGAATCTAATCTGCATAACACTTTTGGTAGATTGACCATTTTGACAATATTAATTCTGCCTATCCAAGAACATGGGAGCTCTTTACATCTTCTAAGGTTTTCTTTAATTGCTTTCTTTAGTGTTCTGTAGTTTTCATTGTAGAGGTCTTTCACTTCTTTTGTTAGATTGATTCCCAAGCTTTTTTTTTTTTTTTTTGAGGCTGTTGTGAATGGAGTGGTTTTCCTAATTTCTCTTTCAGAGGATTCATCACTTATGAATAGGAATGCATTAGATTTATGTTTATTGATTTTATATTCTGCTACTTAGCTGAATTCATTTATTAGTTCTAGAAGTTTTTAGTAGAGTTTTTTGGATCCTCTGAATATAGAATCATGTCACTGACAAATAGTGACAACTTGAGTTCTTCTTTTCCTATTTGTATCCCTTTAATTTCTTTGGTCTGTCTAATTGCTCTGGCTATGGCTAGTGTTTCAAGGATGATGTTGAATAGAAGTGGTGAAAGAGGGCATCTCTGCCTTGTTCCAGTTTTTAGAGGAAATGCTTTCAGTTTTTCTCCATTAAGAATGATGTTGACTGTAGGCTTAGCATATACAATACAAAGAAAATGCAGCCCTGAACCAGAGAGCCCCTATAAAGACTTTAACATTATTGTAATAAACAGAATGAGCTCGATTATTATTTACAGAATTTCTAGTGATGAATGAAGAGAATGGAGAAGAGTGTAGGATGTATGTGAGTAAATAGAGGTACCTGTCAAAGGGCCTCCTGTCTCCAGTAGGTGTCCCAGGAAGGGAGCTGCTCTTCCAATGATGATGGCCACGCCCTCAGTAATAATTCAAAATGCCTGCACCAGCCTCCAAAGAAGCTGGGGAGTCCAAGAGAGGGCTCACAGAGTCAGTGCATGGAGCAGGCGTGGTGTCTGGTGTCCCTCTGCAGAGGGGAGGGTGGGAGGCAGGTGGGCTCAGTGACCAGAGTCCATCTGCCTCATTGTCTTATTAAAAAACACTTATTGAGGAAGCTTTTGCTACATGAAAATTTAACTTGTCCATAAAATCCATAGAAAACTCATGGGAGATTTCAACTTCCTTCTTTAGCAAATTTCTAGAATAGACCAAACATGTTTCCCTACTTTCCCTATTTCCCCAAGACTTCCAACTTTTCACAAACCCCACCCAGGTCAGCCCTGCACTTTTTCTGGGGAATTGCCCTTCCTTTCAGGACATTCATGACCACTGGTATCCATTCCCCTGCCCCACTCTGGTTTAATCTCCATTTGTCTCCTTTAGAAACAAATTCTATGAGCTGTATCATTGGGAGGTGGCTGATCATTTATTTCACATTAAGGTGAATTGATTTTTCAGATAACAGTTTAATGTGTTCTTTTCCTAAGGGTTTTTTCAATGGAAATATAGGATAATATCCTATTAGTTTGGCCAAATTAACAATGTTCTAATGGGTGATTTTAAACAAGATTATAACACTTTTGGAAGATGTATGTTTAGACAAACACTGTGATCATCAAAGACTTCCGTTCTCCCTGTCACACATGATATAAGACAGGTGTTAATCAATGACCCTTATCATATTCCTCTCATCTCTCTTTCTTTCCTTCCCTTGCTTTTGCCTTTTTTTCCAGAAGTTAACAATTCAGTGTATTTAGTATATATTTAGTATATTTAGTATATTGTTATAATTGTCTTATTTTATTATTTCATTTTGCAATTATTGTTAATATCTTACTACACATATTTTATAAATTATACTTTAACATTAGTAATGAATATAGTATAGGAATATATTAATATATGTAAAATACCTATAAACATCTATTTATATACAAGTCACACACACACACACACACACACACACACACACATATATGTAGGCACAAATAAAAATTTAGCCAGTAAATCCACATAATAAGAAAAATGTTCTCCTCAGAAGGACTTAAAAAGAACAACTCATCAATATTTCACTATGTAGTAACTGGTCATCATTTGTTTAGAAATGGAAATATTGTTTTTCCAGAGGATTTTGGGTCAGAAGAAGACTCAGGTCAGAAAATATTTGAATGGAATCACTTTATATACCTCTCTGAATTTCAGGTTAGTTTTAATGCTTTTAAAAATCAAATCTTGAGTGACATTGCATTGGATGACATCAACCTAACATATGGGACTTGTAATCAGAGTCTTTATCCAGAGCCAACTTTGGTCCCAACTTCTCCACCAGAACTTCCTAGTAAGTAACATTAATGTATATTTTACCTATGTCACTAACAATTTCAGGTAGATCTTGCTGTGGCTTATTTTTGTTATCTCACCTCATATTATTTTTTCACTAAAAATCAAAGACTTAAACTGAATAAACTGGAGGCCATAAGTAAAATATAGGCTAGCAAGATAGAGTATGTTACACAAAAACTCACAAATAAGATCACTTATTGCTTTCTTAAGGTTTTTATTTATGATCATTTTTGTTCCTCTTCTTTGTTTTTGAAGGTAATGAAAGTCTTGATTCCATTCTATTTTCACTAAAATATAGTCATGCTGTATTGGTCACATGGAATAGTCTATAGATTTGGGGAAAGGAGCTTTGAGATTCTCATGAACTTCTGAAGGAGTGATTTTAAGATGTCAAGAGGAGTTCAGTTAAGACTAAAGTCCATCAAGTCTATTTAATAAAAAATGTTGAATTAAACATTGAACATACAGATTAAGTTCACAGAAATTATTTTTTTACTAAAATGGTACCTTTGTAAGCCTTTGCAATATGCACCCTTCATAGAGCCACTGATTTGTTGCAACTGAGTATTGACCAGGATTTCTATCCATACAGGATGTTTTAACTCAAAATATCAAAATGTTCTATGCTTACCTGTGCTCTTAAGTCAAACTAGAAATAAGACATTTCAGAGAAAAATTCTTTACCATTCATCTTATCCTTTCATGCAAAAAAGACAAAATCATTTTACTACTCCCGGACTATGGGATTTGACAGATAAAAAACCCCACAGTTGATGATAAGTAATATCAAGCACCCAATATCCCTCTATTGGAATGTTTTTACCACACTTGTTATTTATATACAAAAGCATTCCTTTCTTCTTTCAGTAGCAATAGTTGGAGCTTACATAGCTCTGTAGCTTAGCTTGAATGCTTTAATTGAACCTCATGGATATTTTATTCTGTCATGGATCTGAGCCCCTAAACATGACATTTATTCCATTTCATATTTACTTCTAAATATTCTAGAAATACCACATTAATTTCCAAAACTAATTGTTTTGGCTTTAAACTTTAAGTTAAAAATTAAAGAAGAAGAAGTCTTTTCTAAATACATTTAACAAGTCAAATGCCATAAAGATAAAAGACTAGAATTTGAGAACATGTAATGAATAAGCAGCCATTAAATTGGGGATGTAATTATACTGTCCTACTAGTCCCAAGCCGCCATATTGAATGTGCACTTACATTCCATCAAAAGGTTTTTTCCACTTGCCATCTTGTTTATTAACAAGTTTAAATGTATGCATTATTTATCAGCAAACGTTCATCCAAATTATAAATATATACTAAGTGAAAAATACTGCCTAAGAAGTGTGAGATGTATCATAACCACTGATACTCAAAAAATTAATATATAAATAAATATCAAAAGCATAAATTCTTACATGTGCCTAATACATAAAAAAAGTAATATAGGATAGAAAGTATGAGCTAGAGAATATATTAAGGAAACATCAGGTTAAAGAGAATGGCACCTATAAAGCTTAAAGAAAAAAAGGAAAAGCATCACATATTTTCATGTGATAGTATTAGCCATAAAATTGTGATGAGAAGTGAGTTTCTTTACACCAAACTCTACATCTAATTCACCTTTACTTCACCAGTGTCCAACTGATTCCTAACATCACATAAATTGGTGATCAATATATAGATGTGGACTAAACCTTCTTCTCCTCGTTATTTTGACTGTAATCTTCTGTTGGTGACACAAGCACTTTTGTGAAACAAAATTTTAGCAGCAAAACTAGTAAGTTTGGAAATGATGGAAGGGTGGATGTAGAGAAAATACCAACAATAGTTTGGGCTTTGTGGTACTGAACAATATTGTCACATTTTGTTCAGTCTGTTATCTGAACTATTTTTGTGCAAAACAAAGCATTTGGAATTTTTAATATCACTGTTGGTTTTAAAAGTAATTTCTATAGCCAAATATTATAACATTTTGCTATTTCAATGTTACAGTCATTTAAAACAATAGGTTTTCCTCTTAATTCTGTCAGTCTGTCCCCCTTTTCATCAATTGGTTAAGAAGATCTTTGTAGAAGTAAATAACATAGTTTCATACACTCAGTATTTAAAACATAGCAAAATCTCATTACCAAAAATAAAAACTTGAGATAACTTTTGTTGAAAATATCATACAAGTAAATAAAACTCTAAAACTGGGTTCCCATGTTAAATATTTTTCTATGTGAACTTTACTATCTTCATGTCTGTCCTAGTCATAAGGAAAAAAAGATGACACCCAGATGTCATGACAGTTTGGTATCATTTACACATTTTAATATTAGAAAATTATAATGGTAGAATAACCCAACTGATTTTAGCATACAAACTTAGCATCCATCCAGAGTATTTGTTCCAGTTTCCAAATGGTTCACTTCAAGGCAATGTTTAGCACAGCAGAAAATGTTAATTACCATTCAGTGCCTTCTGAACAATTTCATTGTAATGCTATTTGCAATTGGTTCAGTGAAATTCTTATTTGAACAGAGTTTTTCTGGTTCCAGATCACTGATTTGTTTAAGCAAAAATAAAAGGAAGCCATGGTTGCCTAGCTAATAGACTTTTTTGTCATCTCTTTAAAACATTTAAATAAGAAAATAATCACAAACAAATAAGAGAGTAATAAAACTTAGTTTCTTCTCTAGATCCTAGGATTCCACTTGTGCCTAGTTTGGAGAAATGTGATTCAGTTTTCCTAACTGCAGGGATTCTTCCACTCAGTGACTTCACTCACTTACTGCTACATCAGTTCCACAATTGTGTCTGTGACTTTGGCACAAATTAAATGTGTTGCACAAATTAAATGTTTATGAAAGCAAACATTCTATTACACAAGCATCATACCAACTTGCTAAGGTACTCTGATGATTCTCAAGATACCTACTAAATATAATAGCTGTATACAACAAGAAATCCATGTTTCAGCCCCTGACTTATTTCTTAATTTCAAAAGAAAAATGAAGCCATATTTTTAGGTGGTTCAATATTCACTATTTATTTCCATATTTTTCACTATTTACTCAATATTTAACTATTTTCAATCTCCAAACACACAAAAAGTAAATTTGGGGCTGGGTTGTAGCTCAGTGGTAGGGTACTTGCCTAGCATATGTCAGGCACTGGGTTGGATTCTCAGTACTACATAGAAATAAATAAATAAAATAAATGTCCATTGACAACTAAAAATAAATTTTAAAAAATTATTTTAAAAAGGTAAATTTGTAAAATTGATTAGACATGGCATAATACTTAGATTTAAATAATCTACCTTGAGTTTTTCATGTAGAAATGATTCAGTATTTATCTCCTCTTGTAGTCCTTGGCCATATTCAGCATATCATTATCATTCCACAACATTATTTTTACTTAACTGTCAAACCCCTATCAAAGTCCACATTAACTGCACTTAAAGACACCTGCATCAAGGTTTTTGACTGATTTATTTTGTTTTACTTGTTTTACCTTTAAAATAAGTAAATGACTGTTAGCGCTCTCATTGGTTAGATTTCTATTAATAACAAACAAATTTTATTTGGAATAAAAATTTAAATCTGTCACAATATTAATAAGAGGATTTATGACTGATCACAATAACTTAATGGAAATATAAATTTTGATAAATTAAAGTAAAATATTTATGGGAGATTTCATTTTAGTTTGCAACTTAAATTTTTAAGATGCTATTTATAATATTAAAGGATTTGTTACCAATTACTATGATAATAAAAATCAACTCCTGATTTTCAAAACTAACCTATTTTAACATACTTATCAATCTTAGGTATTATTATTCAAGCTACATCTATATTTCCTTAATATCAAAAGACCAATTGAAAACCTCTTTTTGATTGAAACCCTATGCTTATTTTTGGTTTTGCCTCAATATCTTCAGTTCGGACCCTCTTATCTTAGGTGAAAGCTAGGCTCTCTTCTTCCTCACCCTATAGTAAATGCTTCCATGTTGACACATATCTCATGAATGTCAGAGCTTAAACATGGATTAAAAATGGCATGCCCCAAGGAGATTATCTGTTCTTGACAATTACTCTGCAAAATCTACATGTTATTTACATAGTTTATGCAGTGAATATGCTTAATGGCAGAGTAAGAAATTAATCAGAGTACAAACATTGAGAGAAAAGGTCTAGAAAAGGAAAAATTAAAGAGTTGAACACTGGGAATGAATAGAATTCCCTTCACCGACAGGCTACTTTGCTTTCATTGCCTCTGTGGGCATGGTTTAGCTAATAACACAGTAGGACTGTGATATCTGGAATTAAGTTTCATGAATCTTTGGTTCTTCAACTAAGAAGGACATGCAGCATCTCCACTATTTCATCACTATATTGAAATTCAGATTGCCTTAAAGTACTGTAGTTGATACAGGAATTTATATGCAAAGAGTAACTGAAATATCTTATCAGGACACGGACCAGATATACCTTACTGGTCAGTTATTTGATCATAATATTGACATCATAATTCAAATGCATTTCAATATGTACTTCTTAAGTATTGTAAAGGAACAAGTTTCACAAGACTTCTTTTTAGAAGACAAATGCTAAGTATGTAAACTGCCTGCTGGCACAGGCTTAGCAATTCCATATGACTGTTTTTTAGCTCTGGTTGTGAGTTTATTAAAGTCCTACCTACTCATCTTTCTTAAAATGCAATGTACTCTTTTATGTAAATTGAATACATTCTCAAATTGTCAACTATTTACTATATAAGCAATATAAAATTTTGAAATTTTCCTATTCCTTTAATAGAAAATGGGAATAATAGTAACACACACACACACACACACACACACACACACACGCACATTGGCTGCTCTGATTGCTCTGGTCATGGCTAAATTTGTGAAACAGCAAAAACTGTCTTTTCCCAGTATCCAATCTGCAGTCTCAATTTTGTCCCTATGGTTACAGTTTACCCCTTCATTGATCTCATTGAAGATGGGTGGAAATATTTAATGGCAGCTGAGAATTATTAAAATTAAATGAGCTGTGTGTATTCAGGAGTTATACAATTATTAGCAGATCCCTCTTCTGAAATCTTTGGCAAACAATTAGCCACATAATCAAGGAGATTTCGTTTCTAGGGGAGAACCTGCCCTCATTCCTTGTTACAGGTCTCTGATTCACTCCACATGCACACTACTTTCTTCCTTTTAGATCTACCCCTCCTTGACTTCACATAGCAGTGTTTTCATCATATTTTCATCCATCCTCCTTGTTTTGTCTCTTACTTATCAAGTCACATACTTAAGGAGACTCAGTCTAAAGTCTTTTGAACCAGATGGTGAAAATGATCCAGAGTTTAATCAAACCATTGAGACATAGTATTGTACTGTGCGATGAGCATGAGATTAAGTGGGCTGAATTATTGACTTTGACATTAGGAGAATGTGTATGGCATTAATAAATAAATGAATATCTCAAAACTTAAGATTGCTATAATGCTGAAATAATAATAGCAGTTACCTAATCCCCAAGGATGTTTTGAAAATCAGTAGGGAGTGTGCCAGGTAATGTATAGGTGCTTAAATAAATTATCCGATTTTTACAAACCTGTAATATCTATTTTATATATGAGAAAGCCAAGTCTTACAAAAACAACTAGTTTAGAGCACAGTTTTATCCAGGAACTCCAACACATGTTCCTTTTATATACCACACTTTTCCCAGATGAGATAAGGTACACAGAAGCACTCTGCAAACAATATTTTGTGAGTTTTTAATAGTTTGGTAAGTTAGTCTTGGTGTGGCAAACCTGGTCTGTAAGATATAAGATAGTACCATGTTCTACTACCTTAAAGAACTTAACAGTCTGGGCAGTGATACTACTATTATATCAGAGTAGTGGCCCAAATACAAAGTATAAAGTCAAAGCTATACCACCAGTGACCTACTTACTCCAACCACAGCCTACCTGCCTACATTTACCAACTAGCTAATCCATACACGTGGATTAGACCACAGATTAGGTTACAATTCTCATAACCTAATTATTTCACCACTGAACACTCTTGCATTTTCTGACACATGAGACACCTCACATGGGGGACACCTCCCATGTAAACTATAAAAAGGCAGATGAATTTCAAATGACATAAGTAAAGCTGATGATGCATTTTTAAAAAGATCAAAGAGGTACTGAAGTGGGAGTGACAATCACCCTTTGCATAATCTGATTTCTAGTTTACTAGGAGTAAATAATTCCAATATTATCTTCCTTTTGTAATATGAAAAATATATTTACCTGGTCTATATTTTTAAATTTGGTTCTACTTTGTATTTTTTACATATAATAATGGTAACAAAAATTAGTAGAATTGAGATATTTAAAGTAGTTCATTTTTATATTACTTTAGAATATGTTTCTAATAAAGAAGAAAATATTAAATATATTAAGAACATCATAAAGCTAATCTATATAATGTGTCACACTCTGAACTGAAAGATCTATGATCTATTTTTCTAATTAATTTACATCAACTCCCAAAATAACTCCCTAAAAATGTTGGGTGCCAGATCAATCCAAGAAAATTATCAAACAAGTGGAGTTTCAGTGGGTTTTCCTTTTCTGACTATAAAATATTTCAATATGCAGGATAGTGAGTGTTCTTCCCTCCAACTCTTCCAAAAAGGCAAAAAGGAAAAAAGAAAAACAAAAAAAGAAAGGAAAGAAAAAGAAATGCAGGATTGGTGATTTTCAGCCCCTTCTCATAAGAGTGTGGCAGATATAGGATTTATGCTATGATACACATTCTTTTTTTTTTCTATAGCAAGGATTCGATATCTTATTTCATGAAGCATATTTGAAAAGATGTTTGGCAAACAGGTTTCCCTTTTAGGAAATTTTAGGAAATAAATTTATGTTCACTGTTACGTTGTTGTACAGATTCACAAAGGCAATAAGAATATAAAGATTGTGAGGAGGTCTTCAACTAAGAGATGAATGTACTTTTATTTTTCCCTAATTTAAGTTGCAAAAGATTTTTTTAAAACACAAAGACTACCAATTATCTATCAAAATTAGTACTCAAAGAAAGAAATGCAACTAGAAATTTCCTGACATATATTATGATCTCTCTGAAATAAACTCTGTGTTCCTAATGAATTTGCATTGTTTTCCTTTCCAGCGGACTGTGGAGGGCCTTTTGAACTGTGGGAGCCAAATACAACATTCAGTTCTCCGAACTTCCCAAACAGCTACCCTAATCAGGCTTTCTGTGAGTCAATTTTTTTCTAGACCATCATAAAGAGTTTAGATCTCAAGTTTAGATCAGTCTTTAAAACAACAAAATAGATTATAAATTTGTCAAACATGGGCACACCCATCACGTCTGCCTATGAGATTGCTTAATATAAAAATAAGCACCAACATAAATAATTGCTAAATTTTATAATTGTTAACTTTTTAATTATTATGTTCATGCCAGGCAAAATGCTAATGTCTAATATTATTTCAGTCAATTCTCACAATTATTCTTTTAAAAAATGCTATTGTTATAATTCTAAATTAGTGGGATAAAATTAATAAACAAGGGAACAGTCTTATTCCAGGTACTTTTCTCTTATTTACTTTCTTTGCTTATGCATATAATGTCCTAGTGTGTATAACAAGTTTTCAATTTCATATAACAAAGTCAGTGAGAAAAATATCAAAAGTAGAGAGCCAGTTGTGATATTCACACCTTGTGCAAATGTATGCTAGATCAATAAAGCAGAAACCTAAAGTAATGTGATTAGACTTACAATATTAAAGAGGAAATATAAAGGAGAATAGCTAAAACATCTAAATTCTAGAGAAAATAATTTGCAAAAACTGCATGAAGTCTATCTTCAGGTCCATATTTCTACCTTGCAAAACTCATTATAGCTGCAGAGAAATTGCATTGAAGATGTGGATTCCCCAGCCCACCCTGCAAAGATTCTACTTCAGTAGGTCTGGGCTGAAAAACAGACATGTTTGCCCCATGATCATGCCTAATGAGGAATGCTAATCTACTTATAGAATTCTTTTTGGTATGGAAAAAATGTCCCAAAGGCAGTGAAAAATGTGTTATGAGAAAATACCAAACTTTCTTCCTTCAGATGATCAAGAGATAAGGAAGCATCACTTTCAAAGTCAAATAGGTATATCTGATCCAATAAATGAATAAATAAATAGCTATTAATCTAATTTGACTTGTATAGGGAAACAGATTAACATCTCTACTTCACACTGAAGACATCTTTAAATATCATTTGAACAAAGTAATGATCTTAAAAAATATTTAAAAAGCAGTGGGACATTGAAACAATAATTTGTCAAGATTAAATTGTCTATTCATCTAAATATTTACTAAGCACTTTATTTGTTAGGCACTAAAATAAGTAAAACAGGGAACAAATGGCATAATCTAATGGGGATTCAGATACGTTTTCAGACATAAAATCTTAAAATAAGAGTGAAGACAGGACATTGTGCAGGAGGGGCATGGAGGAGTACTTACATACAAACACTAAAGGCCATTACTATTTCTGGCTCTCTAAGGAAAATTAAATAATGGTAATAGGTGAAATGGGAAGCGTGAATGAATTTTGCACTATGTTATAGAATTTGAATTTTTTTTCTGAATGCAGAAGGGAAATTTCAAACAGTTTACAGGAAAATTGTGTTAAAATCAAGTTTGCCTTTCAGAAGCATTCATCTGGCTACAGTGCCAAAAATGAACGGTAAGGGATAAGAGCCATTAGCATCACCAGTTAGGAAATGAGAGATATGAGTGGCTTGACCTTTGGTAGTAGCAATGAACATTGAGAAATAAATGGGATTCCAGGGATGTATGAGGTTGTAGACAGGCATTGGCAACTGATGGGATATAATGGGAGAGGCAACATCTAGGAAAATGAGAACTTCCTCCTGTGAACATTTGTGACTCGTGGTGCCATTCACTGAGATAGGAAGAAGAAAAATGTATTTGCAAAAGCAATAATTCTCTATTCCCTGTAGATTCTGTTGGATTTAAGATAAGTAGTCCATGTACAGTAATTGGATAAATTTGCCTACTTTCCAAAGAAAATTCAGAAAATGAAGACCAAGAAGTTATCATGTATACATGACATTTTATTCCTTAAGTGAATGAAAGTACTCCTACACTGGGAGAAAATGACTTAGAACACAATCTGAGGGTTAAAACATTTCCGGAATCAATAGATGCTGACAGTTTTGGTTTTTTCTTAGAATAAATAGCCACCATGAAACATACACATTAAACACAAAAAAATTAAAATAAATGTCAAAATTTACTTACCCTATGTATCGCATGTTAATCATCTAATTTTCTTATAAATTTAGACATGGAAAATTAAGTGAAATAAACCACAATCTTAATACCTTTAGTTTTCCATAAACTTCATGTTGTAGTGAGTAAATGACTATTTCCAATATCTTATTAAAATATTTCATAAGAATTAAAACAAATTCAATTGTGGTAAATTAATTCAAATTTAATTGAAGATTTACTATAAATACTCTTTAGCAAACAAATATATTTCCTGATCCAAAAACAAGATAAAGGAAAGGGAGAAAGGGTGGAGGTAGGGAAAGAAAAATAGAGAAGGAAGCTTGGAATGTTGGTTTTTCTGAAATGGAAAAAATTTTTAAGCAATTTGAAATTTTCAAGACTGAAATTTTTAATGGAAATCAAAAAGTGTATTGTAAATTGTTATTATTTATTATTTATTATTTAAGGTGTTTGGAATTTAAATGCACAAAAGGGAAATAATATACAACTTCATTTCCAAGAGTTTAACTTAGAAAATATTGAAGATGTAGTTGAAATCAGAGATGGTGGAGAAGATGATTCCTTGTTCCTGGGTATGTATGCAATATGACTGTAAAAGTCATTCAACTCAGAACATTGCACTGATTCAGAGAGCACTTCTAAATAGATGCAATCAGTCTACAACTAGCCAAATGAAAATATAGCAGTAGGGTAATGAAACTTTCAATATAGGGCATGTTTGCAATGGTAACAAATAACACTCATTGTGAATATTCTTGGCAAATAAGTATTAATATTTTTGTGTCATTGGTTCCCAACAAATAACATTAATTTTCTGCAAAAATCCTTATAACTCAAAGACTGCACTAAGTGTACCTATCATGTAGTTCTCTATGTATTCTTTATATATCAGACATGTCTAAAAATAACTCTTAAAACAGGGTTTATTCCAGATGAAAATATCCAAACAAATTGCATTTGTTATATAAATTTTTTAATGATTTTCATTTCACATTTCATTATTAATTTTTTTGTCATTGTCTCTAATATTAACTCCCTCTATATAGGTATCTGGGAGTTTCTCAAAAACTGATCTATTGATTTTTCCTGTTATCTATTATTTTTTTAAAATAGGGGGGGTAGTGTACTCTTCTAGGGGAAATTTTTGTAACTAGGTCACAGAATACATGTGCATAAATTAAAAAGTTATCAGTCAAACATAATTGTTACTAATACCAATTTTTGAGAAAGGAGTGTCTTTTGCCAAGTTGCATATTAAAATTATGAAGATATTGAAACCTGTCAATCAACTGGGATACTTGAGATGAGGCAATTAGGACTTAAAGTATTTTATCTGACTGTGCTTTGGACTTAAAGTCATCAGTTACTCTAAAATCTGGTCTGATATCCTTGCAATCAGAATATGATGGTGTGAACACTATAGTCAATGGATGAAGATTCCACAGGAAACTTTCCTAAGCACATGAAGGAGAGAGTAATAGAGAGGGTGTTTTGGCAAGCTTTTTCACTGTTATGACTAAAAGGAACTGACCAGAAAAACTGTAAAGGAGGAAAGGTTTATTTGAGACTCACAATTTCAGAAGTACTAGTCCAAAGAAGCTTCCCTCCGGGTTTGAGGTGAGGCAGAACATCATGGTGGCAGAGCGTGGCAGAGGGAAGCAGCTCACATCATCAGGAAGCACAGAGAGAGACTCCACTCTACAGATACAAAATATAGACCCCAAAGCCACGCCCCAATTCCATCTCCTCCAGTCATACCCTACCACTAAGTTAATCCATATGAGGGGATTAAGTCACTAATTGGGTTAAGACTCTTATAGCCCAATCATTTCTCCTCTGAGCCTTTTTGCATTGCCTCACATGTGAGCTTTTGGGGGATACTTCATATCTAAACCATAACAGAGGGTGTCCCCATCACATTGTCCATCATATTGTCCATCAGCCCCTACATAGGTTCTTCAGCAAAATCCCACACAGTTCTAAAATGTAAGCTTCCTGGAAAAGGAATTTGAGAACCATGCAGAGAATAAATAACAAAAGCTTTGGTGGGGAATGAATGCACAAGAACTGGGGAACTTCAAATTTGTTTTTCATATTCACATTTATGAACATATTTTGAGTATTTTTCCCTTTTTACATCAAATTGTCTTTTTAATAACTTAAGTGTTCTCAGTATCAATAAAAATAAAAATTCAAAATTTTATCTTTTGCTATTTATACAATCATTGAAAAGAAAACAAGAATTCCAGAAAGATCTCAGAATTATTGTTTACAGATTTGTAGGTAGGAATTTCTCTGAATCATTTTTAGCACTTCCAATAAATAAAACAATTTACAAACGAATATATCTTTAGAGTTAGCTAAAGTATTTTTTAGTAAAGAGTGTTTGTAAAATCCACAAAGTCCAGAGATTAGTGAGATATAGTTTTTAAAAACCACCATTTAGGTTTATGTTTATTGTATGTAACCCATTCAACTTACAAAAAATATGAAGTAAATATGGACAAAAATTTACTAAGGGAGACTATACTCCCCACTGTTTTGTAAAAGTGCTTTTAAAAAGTCAAATGACCATTCCTCTTGGCTAACAAGACAGTTAAAAAGTAGTGGTGCTAAGCTTACATTATGAGTAATTTATCATTAAATTTTAGAGCTTCAGAACATCAAATAATATTTTAAAATTTGGAGAAGGAGGTTGGCTTCATGAAAGCAATGTCTAAAATACAAAGAATGTACACATTTATTCATGTATGGCTGCTTCGTGAGTGAGCTGTGCTGCATGTAGTCCTGTGTTCATCAGGTGGATGTGAGATAAGAGGTCTGTTTCTTTCTAGAGTCAAAGGTTTCACTGATTATCTCATTTTTTTTTGGAGCAGCTGTGTACACAGGGCCTGGTCCAGTGAAGGATGTATTCTCTACCACCAACAGAATGATTGTGCTCTTCATCACTGATGCATCATTGACCAAAGAGGGATTTAAAGCTAATTTCACCACTGGGTATCACTTGGGAATTCCAAGTAAGCAAAACTGCATAAGCACCATCAATTTTGAAGTAAAACAATAAAAATTAAAATATACAAGATTTCAAGGCCTAAATAACAACTTAGATGTTTGTGTTCTAAGACATCTATTCTTGCTTATCTGTATAATCATTACGAAAGAGTTCAAAGCAGGAATCTGCAGTGTATTTCTACAGATTCAAATACATTTCTTTGGTTTGCTGAGAATCTTGAACTTTGCCCAATAAAAAGGGTTAAGTTAAACAAGTGTAGTAATTGGTCCTGTAAGGAAGGACTTTATCATATTCCCTTTGCCAAGATCATTTTCAGAAGCAACAGGAAGACAAGCAAGTGACTATTGAAATGTCAGCAACATCCAATTAAAAAATTAACATCATTTACTTATTAGAGACAACCTGTATAAAGTGATTGCAGTGAAGGAATTTAATGCTGGTATTTCTGACTTGTGCAAATTTCATATCTTGTACTTTTTATTACGTACATAACTGGATCGGCAGGAACAAACAAAATTGTGGTCTGTTCGCACACGCGCGTGTGTGTGTGTGTGTGTGTGTGTGTGTTAGATAGAGATTCATAGGTTTATTTACATTGATAAACATATATATGCATATATATACATATATATAT
This sequence comes from Sciurus carolinensis, assembly GCF_902686445.1. Taxonomy (NCBI): domain Eukaryota; kingdom Metazoa; phylum Chordata; class Mammalia; order Rodentia; family Sciuridae; genus Sciurus; species Sciurus carolinensis. The sequence continues at coordinate 116,456,572 of NC_062221.1, read as the reverse complement.
ACAGGATGATGAAACTCTTTGCATTTAATGATTTGCAGAGAAATCTTTTACAATTTTTGGTGCTCAACTCAGGCTGTCATTTTTCTTCTACGGCTGCTCCACAACTCAGTATCTATTTCCAGGTAGAAATATGTCAGAAAGACAAATACACATTACTTCCTACATCTCTATTTTTTTCTGTAGGAGACTGGTCCATTTGTCTTTCACTGAAATATCTAGAAAAAATAAAAAGGCAGGTTTGCATGATTGATCCTCATTCAACCTATTGTCTAATCCTAAGTCTTGCTGTGCAATTATATTTTATGTCTGTTCCTCTGCTCACAATGACCTTTATATCTTTCATCACATTCCTTGAACTTCTGTGCTTTAACTTATTGCAGCTCAGAAAGTTGATCTTCACCTGGACTACCCCTTGACCCTGAAAATATGTCACAACATGGGTTATTACCAAAGTTATTTACTTAGGAGTGAGTAGTTTACCTAATCAACTAGTCTTCCTTTCTGGATTTTGTGATTGGTTTTAGAACAGTTGCTTTTGACTAACAAACAACCATGGTACAAATAATCAAAATAATCAATTAGTGAAATAAATAAACATATTAAGACCAATGGGAAAACATGCAGCACTAGAGAAATGAAGACTAAGATATTTAGAAATCAGAATTTATCTAAAATTAGAAAAATATAAAATGAAAAAAGGAGAAAATATAGAAAATGAAAACAGTTCATATAAAAGGGAAAATGTAGAAAATGACATGATTTTGTTAAATAGTAAAGAAGAAAATGCATAGACATAAAAAATCACCAGTAAATATACATTTGTCTAACTAAATGTACTAGTAGAATTAAATTCAGAAGAAAGTTAAATCACCACTTTAAAAATATTAATCTTATTTTGTGAATGCCATTTTGAATTTAGTCAGTAACCCTATGTCTTGATAATTCTGTAACTGCTTATTATACTATGACAATCATGTTTATCTGCAAATATTTAATTCACACTTTCAGTTTCTTTCTCTTTGAGGGGTACCCAATATTTTAATTTTTTTTTTTTTTTCGGTACTGGGAATCAAACTCAGGGCCTTATGCTTGCAAGGCAAGCACTCTACCAGCTGAGCTATCTCCCCAGCTCCCAATATTTTAAATTTAATTTGATTCAACAGTTGATCTAACTTAAGATAATTGTTTGATTTTTTGATGATATTTTAAAAGTATACACAAGCAATGGAAAGATGAGAAAATTTTAGTAGTTAATTTTTAGTACTATAAGATAAACATACTTTGGATGTGTATTGTTTGATAAAAGTTAATTTGTTTATGTTGTTTAATAGAAAATAAATTATAAAGAAAAGAAGAAGCAAAAAGTTTTCACCATTACTTTTACACCTCAAATTACAGTTCTCATTTTTTTTAAATTAATATGTAATTTTTAGCCCCTGTAAGAATAGTCCTTGCTTAGCATCTGTTTCTACAACTGGCATTGCAACCCAGTCTCCCTTCCAGAAATTTGGAAAACAGCGGTTGACTTTAGCCAAAACAATTTCTTGGGAAACTTCCACTACCAGATTATTCTTTTGGTGTGACTAGAGCTCTTTGTTAATAATACAAACCACGTGACCTTCAGGTCAATTATATAATTCAGAGGCTCACATTAAAAAATATCCACAATTCCACAAAAATTTCTACAGAAAAATGTGATGAAGAACCCAAAAAGAATAAAATGTGGAAAAAAAACAGAGACTATATTAGGCATGCAGGAGACGACCCCAAACCACAATCTGAAAATGATGGATATTCCCAAAGGAAAGCAATAGGTTAAAACTGACAGTGAAATATATAATGGGGAAAAATAGTACACTTTCTGTATGTGACTAAAATTACCCGAAAAATTGTGAAGTCTTACTGTGTTTCATTTTTTAAAAAGTAATAGACAGGAATCAGTGTTATAACATTTCCTAAAGTTTTGACTTTTTAAAGTAATTTTTTTGCAAATTCCTTAGCAAAATAAAAATAATTATTTTTCTAAGGTTTTGAAATGAAATCATCTTTACATTTAATGATGAACATGTAAATACAGTGATAGTTCAAAGTTTTTAAGGAGACACTGCTACAAATTTTAAAAAGTACAGGTATCAGTAGAATTATGTACTCTGTTCTGCAAAGTATCATAAAGTGAAAAAAACAAATATCCTAGTACCTGTTCCACTGGAGAATGGATAGCCCCATATTTTACTAAGAATTTTATCATGAAAATAACTTTTTAAAAGATATACTCTAGTTTTAAGCTGGAATTGAGTATTAAAACTGAAATAATTGAGATTAAAAAACTGTGCTTAACTGTGTTAAGTGAATTTATTCATAAACCAAGTACTTATAAGAATTATAGGGCATTTCACCATCTGCAAAACTGAAGCACCTTGAAACACAATTTTATAAAAATAGTAGATCTATAAATTTGTACTTCAATTTCCCAATGAGAAGGGAGGATATAAATTGAAAGAAAAGAATGAGTTGTGAAAGGGAAGACAAGAACAAGTCTCATGCATATAAAGTATTACAGTTATTGATTTTTATTCATTTCTCATGAAATAAAAACAATGGCAAGGATTCTGAAAAATATTACAATTTCTATTCAAGGTAAAACCCCCAATTACATAATCTATTATTCTTAACATAAAAGGAGATACCAGGTTTACAGTGTAGTGCTTCTTAATATTTGTTTTCCCTACAATGAGATTTCAATTATTACCATTTTATAATTTAGGAAATAAACTATGTAAAAAGGAAAATTTTCTTGATTGAAGCTAGAACGGAGTCTTCCATGACCATAACTGGATGATCAACTGGTTGTGGCTTCAGAGTCCTCCTGGAGCTGGGAGAGATGCTGTTAGTGGAAAATGAGATGATGGAGCTGTCATCAACACAGTCTTTTTCCATCAGTACTTTTTGACACCAAAAGACTGTAAGGCAATTACAAAATGGACTTGGCGATGAAAGATAATCAAACTGGAGATGGGAAGAGATTGGCATGCACATCTGTGTATACTAGTGCTCTGCCCTGGTCATCATAGTTAAATGTAGATACGAAAGGATATTGTGAATTATTTTGAGTATTTATATGCTTGACTTACCATCTGAGACAGTTAAGAAATCCTTTCAAAGCATTCAGTTGAAATATAATCATATAATGTATTTTTGTATATCTTTTATTTATCCTATTTTAAACATTCCCATTTACATCGAACAAGAATATTTATGACATACATTTATTAAGATAAATCTCCTATAAATGTAGAATCATTGCTCTTTCCTAATAGTCAGAATCTTTCTGTGGAATTGAGTAGTGTATGTCAGGAAACTTGGAAGTGACAAATGATTACATTTAGGGATTTGGAGTCCTCCCCAGATTGTGTGGCATGTGCCTTAGAGACCAGTTTAAAGTCATTTAAAGCCAAGCATATGTTGACTAAATGAGACAGGGCTATGGGAGACTTCATAAAGAGAAGATGGGGAAATTCAATTCTTAGCAATATTTCTTTTTCCCTCTCTCACCATGAATATAAAACTATCAGAAATAAGATTTCAGAGTCCAGAGAGAGTTAAACTGTTGGATTAAAGACTTCTTAATGAAGTTGAACTGCTGTATATTGCAGAGAATCAAAATCAAGTTTATGCATGTAAGGAAAATTTTGAAATAGCTTATTTATACCTCTCCTCAGATTTTATATTTTCTGTTCACTTCAGCAACAATAGATCATTTTGTCCCATTCAGCATTTTTTAAAATCAATTCATTCAGTCTGCGGAAACAAGTTATTTTTTTTTCTGGATTCATAAGGTATAAAACTAATAGCTTTGGCTAAAGCACAAAAACAAGTTATAATACATATTTTCATTTAAAGTTGTATTCAGATATTTAAATTTATTTCTATTTCTATTTTTTTCAATTACATAGAGTATGACTACACTAGTTAAATAGAAAATTACTCATAAACTTATCAATGATTACATTATTGTCATTGTCATTTTTACATAATTATTTTAATAAACTGAAAAACATAATGAGATAATTTAAAATAACTAGTGATGACAAACATTCTACCAGCATATTAAGGTATTTGATTATGGGACTGGCATTAGTAGTGGCAACTTTTAAAAATAAATATAATATATATAAAAATATGAATTTAAGATGGAATATATAATACACACGTGTCCCATTTTTAAACCTCCTTGTTTTCTGAAGAAAAATAAGTACTAAAAAATAAAATATGTTTTCAATTAAAGTATTAATATCTGCTTGTAGAATATGCAATAATCTTTGTCCATTTGTCATCTCACTAATCTGGTTAAAAATATGTGTTTGTGAAACAAATTGATAATTACATTTACAAGAACTTCCCTAACAGTATTATATTTGGAGATATGAAATCCACTTTCTTCATGGTATAAACATTTGTAAAAACAACCAGACATGGCTTCCTAAAAACCTTTTTTTTATTTAGATAAATTAGATTTAGTCTGCAAAAAGAATTTTTCAAAGTCTAAATTATACAGATAGCTCCAATTATTATTGTAAGATAGCAAGAAGGAAGGATTAGGCACATTTTCTCGTTTATCTGGTCATTTGGAGGAGAAAGAAATGCAACTAGCACATAGAATGAGAATGGTAACTTTAAAATATCAGCCAAGGGTATTTTTTTTAATTACTATTTTTGCTATTATCTGTTGAGAACTCATTTTTTACACATTGATAAGCTAAAAAATGTTGAGTTTTAAAATTTACTTTCATAGTTTATTCAAGATAAAAATAATAATCATTTCTACTTGACATTCTAGAAAACGGAGTCTCAAAAAGATTATTTTATTTGCCCAACTTCAAAAAAAACAAAAACAAAAACAAAAGAAATGGCTAGATTGCAGCTCAGACAAAGGTCCTGTGATTCCAGAGTTTGTTTTAAACACTATTCAAATTCAAATAGGCATATTTTGCCTTATAATTCATAAAATCCATTTTTTCAAATCACTAAAATTCCCATCAATCAATTGCCTTAAATTTTAAAATACATATTTTTGAAATAGTAGTTTAAAAAGTGCCTTATATTGTGTCAACTCTGTTATTAGGTTCATGCTGATTTTCAGTCTATCAATCATTTAACATATATTAGATTACTTAATGTTCAACAAATATCTACTAGTTTACTACTGCATGCCATTTTGTCAAGTCTTGGGCATACAATGAGGAAGCATGGCAAACTGAATTTTTATCAGTTGTATTGTATATTCAGCTTTAATCCCAATAAAATCCCAGTCCCCAAAAACCAAAGGCCAAATGTTTCTCTGATATGCAGCTGCTAATTCATAATAAGGGACAGGGGACTAGGGAAGAATAGAGTTACCTTAGATTAGGTAGAGGGGAGTGAAGGAGGGGAGAGGGTATGGGGGTAGGAAGAATAGTAGAATGAATCAGACATTCTTACCTTACATACATATACAACTCTACGACTGGTGGGATTCTACATCATGTACAACCAGAAAAATGAGGAATTATGCTCCACCTATATACGACATATCAAAGTGCATTCTACTGTCATGTATAACTAATTAGAACAAATAATAAATAAATAAATAAATAAATAAGTCAGATAGCTATTACGTTAGACTTTGCAGGCCATATGCTCTCTGTTGTAACTGGTGAACATCACAGTGCAAAAGCTTAGATAATAAAAAATGAAGACTGAGGTTATGGTATAATAAAGCTCTATTTATAAACACTGATATTTGAATTTCAGAAATTTTCATGTGTTACAAAATTTAATTATTTTCATGACATTTCCCCCCACCCCAAATATTTAAAAATATAAAAAACATTTTTAGTACACCTGACACTAACCAGGTGGTAGGCTGGATTTGACTTGTGGGCCATTGTATGCCACTCTGGATCTATACCATTATTTTGAAGGACCCCAGAAAAAAAAAATGTTCTTTAGAAAGCAGCATGTTAAATAAAACTTGTGGTAGACCAAAAATAAAAAAGTAAAAAATAAAAAAAAAGAGAGAGAGAAGCAGAATGACTGTACCCAATGAGAGTATAGACAAAGAAATCTTTATTTGTCCCAATCTATTTTATTTCAAATGTCTCTTTTTTCTCCTTGATATTATAGGCAGATCTCTTAACTTTTCCATTTATCAGGCATTAAATGATCTTAACTGTGTACCTAAGAATTAACTTTAAATAAAATGAGAATCAAGTATAGCATCAAAGTTTTCCTCTCATCTAATTCAAACATTCTTTAACCTTCCAACCTAGGCACAAACCTTGGTCCAATGTATTCAAGTAGAAAAGAGTGGAATAGGGTCATTGTTTTCTTTTCCATATTCTATTCCTTCTATTTCACCATAGCTCCAGTGTTGTAAGACAGAAAATATTTATCTTCAGTGCAGTTTTCTTTTGGGCAATACTTAACTTCTGGCCAAAACTTGGTCTTTTGTGGAACACAGTTGTGGTCTTTAGAAATTCCCCTCTTTGATCCAGACTACAGCATAGGTGGTTTACTTCCAAGATGATTTCTTATAATGCTGCACACCTCTGAATCATTGCTGCTTCCTGCTCTCATCACTGCTCAGGATCCACTCCCGTATAACTCTGTGCTAGAGTCTGGTTGCCCCTCCAGGCTACTATTGCTCATGTGCACATCTTTCCCAGTTTTCAGATGGCTAACTTTTTAACTTCTAAATTCTTTACATAGGAATCAATCACCAATCTTGACACAGTTTTCTTTTCACAAACTTTAGAAAACTGCAGTCATCATCTTCTGAAATTTTGCACTTTGCCTAAGTTTAGTCTGACAATTTTCAAAAGTTGGTTATTAAATGAGTTTATCTGTTGTTGACCAACTTTCCTTGTTTTGGTATGAAATGAATGGAATGGAATAAAATAGAATGGAATAGAATAGAATGGAATAGAATAGAATGGGATAGAATAGAATAGAATAGAATAGAATAGAATAGAATAGAATAGAATAGAATAGAATAGAATATTTAGTCAAGAATAGAATATTTAGTTGCTCAAACACAAAAACATACATTGGTATTTGTGCTAGAGTTGTGGAAGAAAATCTCTTTCATACTAAAGTCAGCATTAAAAAAAATCTAAAAGTCATTATACTTGTCCCACAGATTCTGCAGTATAATAAACTTATCTGGGGAGTAGTCTTCCTTTTTCTAGGCAACCCAATATGAATTGATTCCTTAGGAAATCTCACACGTGGCACTCCCCCACATAAGGACACTCTCTCAGGATCCTATTCTAGTCAGTCTTTTTTTCAGAAAACATATAAACAAAGAACAGCGATCCTCTTTTAGTTTTTTTTTTTTTTTAATATCTATAAATAGGTTAATAGTACTGACCAATCCACTTTGGGTGTTCTATTACTATTGCTGTTTCATACAGTATGGCTAGATTTACTACCTCTCTTTATAGTATAACATATTAATTAATGTTCTCAGATCTGGGTTTGCAACCTAGATTCTAAACAGAAACAACCCCTTTCAAGTACTATCGTAATTTGCCATCATAAATTGGGAGTCTATCTGAAATGATGAGGAAACATGTATCCAAAACCTCTTAGCCATCATTTAGAACTATCCCAAAAACTCAGAAAATACCTGAGGTTTCACATACACTTCTTTAAAGTCTGATATATTGTTTGACACGATTTGTAAAGCAATTCGTGTAACTAAGCATACAGTGTTTTTAATGTGAAAGTTCCACCATGTGCTGTGATAACGGGCTGATATTTAAGGGGTCTAAAATGCAAGGGTATACCAAAATCATTTACTTGCAATTTCCTTGTCCTGTACAATAAACATTCTTTCTCCACAGAGCCCTGTAAGGAAGACAATTTTCAGTGTGAGAGTGGAGAGTGCATTCCATTGATGAATCTCTGTGACAGTCACCCACACTGTGCAGATGGCTCAGATGAAACACATTGTGGTAGGTCTTGTTTTTATGAAAATACTCATATGACTTTAGCTTCTGTATTTGGATCTACAAATGTAAAAGGGAGATCATGGCTTTACTTGTTACAATGTGTTTTGATGATTTGGGGTGTGAACACCTCGGGTGATTTCAGCACTTTGGTACCATTCTGGTTTAGGAGAAAAGTTAACATGCTGACCTCTGTATTTTGTTTGTCTGTTTAAACTAGGTTAAATTTAATAATAGTAAGCCTGAGACAACCATTATTCATATATAAGCAATGTACCACAGAAGCAAGATACCAGACACTTAACCCCGCTTATATTAACTATGTGTTCTGTCCATTGCCTACAAAATAGAGAGGACTTGCTTTGTACATACAGCCCAGTCCCTTTTGAGATCACTGTAGCAATATGAATAGTGGATCCTTTTCTATGTCTTTTCTATGTCTTATTTTTATTTCTAAGAAAATATTTAATGTATACCATATATATACATAATGTTACCCACACACACACACACACACACACATACCATGTGCTACAGACTATAACTAAACACAGTAAAACACTCCAATAATAAGAACTGACTCTACTCAAGCTATGACAAAATTGAGTTTTAGGGAAATTATGTGGTTGCCAAAAGGTCACACACCTAGGAGGGTTAAAGCTGTGTTTTCACCTAAGTCTGACTAATTCTAGTCAACACTTAACCCTTTTCAGATGGAGAATAAAATGTAAACAATAACTATAATACTGTATATCTAGTTAAGTACCATGGCTGATGTTTGTCTTGTTTGATAGGCTAGCTTAATTTGCTCCGGTCCTTACCTGAACTTGGGTTTTCTTTCTATAAGAGACTAAGTTTCCAAGTTATGCTCTCTACAGATAATGTCATTTTCTGTTTATTGATATGCAATCAACTTGCATATCCTACCTCTTCTATTTTTTATAGTTATATGAAAGAACAAAATTAAATCAATTAAATTTATGTTTTGAACTTGACAACATACTCTTACGGAAAAATACAATCAAACTCTTAAAGTTTGAATGTTAAGAACATTGCAAATTTTATTTAAATGTCATCACTTATTCTTATTACCCTAGATCAAAATGACCCTATCTGTAATGTAATCTCTTTAATGTATTTGGGTGTTGTACATGTGTTACTTTTTAAAATTATTACAAATTAGATTATAATTTTATATATTTTTGAGGTACAAAGTGATGTTATGATATATGTATACAATGTGAATGATTAAATCAAGCTAATTGACCTATTCATCACCTCATATACTATTATTGTGTGTGTGTATGTGTGGCAAGAAAACTTGGAATTTATTTCTTAGCAGTTTGGAAATATCCAGGACATTATTGTAACCCCCACACTGTGCAACCGATCTCAAAAACCTTCCTCCTGTCTGAATGAAATTTTGTATATTTTGACCATCTCTCCATTCCATCCACCCTCTCATCTCTGGTAACCACCTTCCTGCCTTTTGCATCTTTAGTGCGTCTTTTCAATGGCACAATGAATAACAATGGTTTGGTGCAGTTCAGAATCCAGAGCATATGGCATGCAGCATGTGCTGAGAACTGGACCACCCAGATTTCAAATGATGTTTGTCAGATGCTGGGACTAGGGTAAGTAAATCTACTCAACTATCTTTTAGAAATTCTCAACCTTTTTGCTGATATCAAATTTTATTTATTTGAAATTAATTAAATTTTGAATTTAGAAAATGTACATGAAAGGAAGAAATAAAAATATCAATTTAACCCTATTCTCAAATAATAACTACTGCTAATGTGTTATATGTTATATAAATATGTTATGTTATATAAATAAGTTTCATTTTATGTTATATAAATAAGTATATGGAAATATTATATTGTACAGAATGCATTCTGTTGTATAGCCTACATTCACATGAATATTGTTCATGTTTCTATATTTTTTTCTTGATTATCATTTTTAAGAAAATGAAATACAGTCAACTTTTGGTATCTTTAGGAGATTCTGGCAATGCTCAAGTCCAAATCTAAAAATGCTCAAGTCCCTTATATAAAATAGTGTAGTATCTGCATGTAACATTTTATCTTCTCCCCATATACTTCAAATCATCTCTAGATTACTTATAATACCTCATACAGTATAAGTGATGTGTGAATAGTTGTTATATTGCTTAGGGAACAACAAACTATGAGGTCTATAAAGGTAAGAACCAAATTGTCATTACTTTCATCTCGGTAACATATACCTGAGATGACCAGTTTATAAAGAGAGAAGGTTTATTTTGACATACACAAAATTCTTATCCACAATCAACTCCATCACTTTTGGCCAGTGGGGAGACAATGTATAATGAAAGGAGCCCTGAGTGTGATAAAATTGCTTTACTCATAACCTGGAATGCCAAGAAGGAAGAAGATGAGGTTTGGCATCCCCTTCTAGGGTGCTCCTCAACTACTCGAAGACATACCACTAGTCTCTACCTCTTAAAGTTCCACCATCTCTGAACAGCACCTGCCTGGGGACTAACCCTCCAATACACAGAGCTTTGGAAAACATTTAAGACCCAGACTATAGCACGTGTATATTTTATCCATTATTATTCACATCTAGACTAATCCTTTCCCCCCAAAATAGATGCAATGTAATTATTCATTAAGGCAAATAAATTATTTGTAATACATACACAAATGCACATATAAATATAAATACATCTAGTTAGCAAAATGTATACAAAACATCGTCCAACTATAAATTGTTATCATCTTCTTCCTGTCCTAAACTGATTTTTAATGTATTCTAAAAGATATAAAGAAAAATAGGGAAATAATCCATGTATACACACACAATCAGTCTTTGTTAGATATCCCAAATATTCCTAGTTCATCCAATCAAATGCAATTGATTGCCTTGTGTGTAAGAGACTGTTCTTTCTAACTGACTAGTAGTTTATATAGCAGAATCTTTATGCTGCACACAGGTTTCCAGAATGCATTTCAAATTGGTTTTGTAATTTTAGCTTTGTTTGGATCTCAAAACATATTTTCACTGACAATAGCCTTATATGCAATAGTTGTCTCTAGCTTAACCCACAAAAGCTGTTTAATTTCTAGTATACTGAGAAAGTTATATTCTATACCAATGCCATCCCCCTTAGAATGTTAGGAGTGTTCCATAACTTCTTGCACTTGGACTCAAAATTTCCAGGTTCCCTTGTCTTCCCTAATTCTGTGCTTTAGAATGGGAACCCTACCCCCCTGCCACTGAATGCCTCATCTGAGTGATAATGGCCTCATCCAGAAGGCAATTCCTGTCAAGAACAGAGAGAGGAAGTGAATTTTTAATCCGTTATGTAAATAATTATTGATTTGGTTTATGTGTATTAATCAGAAACTCCCTGTACTTTAGATGAACCTGTATGTTTGTATAATATTTTTTTCTATTTTTTTTTCACACTTTATTTTTACAAAAACCCTTTCACCTTGGGGAAGGGGATCAGACAAGAGTCTTAGAAGAGGGTGGGTTCTAGGAGGAACACTTTTTTTTGATAAAGAGTCAACAAAGCCCTGAAACTGGTAGTCATTTATTTTCACTTTAAGTAGAACACTGGATAAGTGGCATTAATTCCAGTTTCTGCCTTTAACAATGATTTTAGTTTGACCGACAGTGAATTCAGAGAGGTGAGACCCTGGGAAATAATTTGCTTCTGATGCCCAAGTTGTCAGTAATGCTAAGTAACTCTTTGTTGCCCACCCCCCTGCCCCGCTGTTTGTAAAGATTAAGCTAAGGAGATTGGTAATTCGACCTCTTTCCAAATGGCTGCTTCAGAATATTCTGAATGGTTGGACTTTCACTGCCCAGGAGCCTTGTGTCTCAATTCACCAGTTTCCTAAGCACCATCGTTTAATTATAAATTCAGTAGCTCTTTCCAATGTGGCTTGTGCATCTGAGCTAAATTGCTTCCTAGACCACATATGGGATTAAGATTAGTCACTTTGCAAAGGTCAGAATGATCAACAGCTTACTCTGATAAAGTTTTTTCAATAAATTTAAATGAAATATGTTTGATGGTAGCATAGTGCTAAATCCTACCTTTATATGATAGAATGTAGAAGAAAGAATATATCTTTACTACATTTTAACAGTACATAAAATAAATTTATTAGTCTGATTATTCTTGGATTAGGACTAACATTAGCAGTGATATTGTGTCAAGTCCCTGAATGAATAAGACTTGTTTTTTGTTTTAAATCCTGATGTGGTGGGGATAGGAACATAAATAGAGAATAAACAAGTAATGTGATAAATGCAATGTGATATAAGACAACCTAACTCAATTTGGTCATATTAGGGAAGTCATTCTAGAAAATGACCTGAGCTCAGTAGATGAAAGTCAATTCCACACAATTGTGTACTCTTTATTTATATTTCCCTTTTCCCCAGTCAGATTCTACTTTCTAGTTCTCTGACCTTATTTCCTGTGAAAAATTTCTTCCAGCTGGAGACAGGGACAAAGAGCTAGGTTTGTCAGCATATGAAACACATGGTGCATTCTACTGTCTTAGACAGTATTTTTGAGGAAGGCCAGACACTTGCTTTCTTCTGAAATGAGTCAGGTAATTTCTTCAAAGGCTTTAATCTTTGGCCCTGTGCTTGCTCATTAAATAGTCTCCATAGTGCTATAATAATTGAAAGAAAGTTACAGCCTTAATGAGAATTTGTCTAGACTGGTGCATGGTAACTGAAAGAAAACTTAGTGAGTTTAAATGATGTGTGTTTGGTACAGTGGAAAGTAATTTAGGAGTCAACTTATTAAAAAGGCACTTGCAGTCTCTCAAGATTATTTATGCAGATAGGTTATGAAATGCAATTCCCCTCAGATTCTAGTAAATCATATGAGGCAGATTTCATCAGCCTTTACTTTTTTATATTAAACATTTTAATTCCCTGCCATTTATAGCATGCATAAGTAAAAAGTATTTTAAATAACATTTTTTATGTCTTTTATCAGAGTGTGAAAGGAAACATTTTATACTGATGCAAGAATAAATGTTAAAGTAGTGATTTTTTGCAATGGTCCTGTCTAGGAAAAAGCACTACCCTGTTGCTGAACCAATATATGAATGATGCAGTTGACTTGCCTTGCTCAGTTTTAAAAACCAAGATAAACCATCAGCTTTGTAAAACTACAGAATCTAGAACATATTTATGGATTAAACATAGAGTGAATTACTTGTATCATAATAATTCTGTGAGGACTTGGTGTGATATTTTTGAATCCCACAATAGTCCTGAGCAAGATAGCTTTATTTGACATATCATAAATATCCATTTGATTCTCTCATTCTCAAACCCGAATAAGAAATGGAACAACTTCAGTGTTCTTCCATTGTAGACATGTTTGTGAAATATTAGAAGAAAAGATAAAGTGGTTCTTTTTAAAGTCTTTCAAATACACAGAGCATAATTAGCTAAAATTCTTTTTAAGCATCATGATAAATTTGTTTCCATGATTTAGCCCTGGGTCCTGGAAAACTGGTCTTCCATACTAGTTAGGAAATTGGTGGGCAAATAGCGTTCCTGTCCCTGTCTATATTTTCTGTTAGTGTCTCCCGAGTTTTCAACTAGGAGAAGAAAGCCTTAATTATGACAACTTAAAACACAAAACAATGGTAAAAAATGGAAAATAGTAGAAAAATGCAACTATTCTCTTTGACTTTAAACAACTCCTTTTTATTTGCTCATTCTATAGGGAAACAAATATTTGCAATTATTTTTACTTTTAATTCACGATTTTAGCACAAAAAACACTTTTTATTTTTAACCATGGTACTGTAGTACCATTAGGCAGGAGAAGCTGGGGGCAAGTTGGTGGGACAGAACATACATTTTACTAGATTTAACTGACTATAAAGCCCCTTGTTTAACTAAATAAAAAATTATAACTCTGGTGTACTTCCCTATCCTAAAATTAGAAAAGTACTAATTAAAAATAAGTAAGGAATAAATAGTAATAAACTGCAGTAGTTTGATAACTCTAAGATAATCTTTGATAGGTTTGTTATCTAACAGGACTGGTAGAAGCACACTGGTTAGGTAATTATATCTTCCATGGGCAAGGTAGTGATAGCAAGAGTACCACTGACTTGTAATCCAAAAGCTACATTAGCTTCTGGATGTGCCACATAGTTATAAATTAGAATTCTCTAGTTTAGTTTGCAGACACTGGTATCCAAGGTTGTCAAAATCAGTGGTTCTACCAGCAACACTGAATCAGCTGGGATTCTGTGACAGAAATGCAAATGATGGAACCACACTTCACACCTGGAGTACAGCCCAGCAAACCACAATTTAATAAGCCCTTCAGGTGATTTTGATGGCTACTGAAGTTTGAGAACCACTACATATGGTAGGAGTTCTTAACCTTTCCTTTGTGTCATGGACACTTTTGTCAGTCTGGAGAAACTCCCCAACCTCTTCTGAGATTCATGTATTTAATTGTATAAAGCAAAATAAACACAGTCACAAAAGAAATTAATATGACAAATAATTATCAAAATATTAAAATATGAAATGGCAATTTACGTTTTTTATGAAAGTATCAAATAAGATGCACTGGTAGTTCTAATAATTAAATAATAATAAATATGAGCATAAATTATATTTTTATGTATATGGAGCAACTATAATATGATGCAAAGATACGAAGATATCTGAAGTTTGTTTTGATGACAATATTATAAGTGCTACTGATAATATTGTAATTAGTCACCATGTACTAGAAGAAAAAAAGTTAAATTTCAGGTAGAAGTTTGTAAAAATAAAGATGTAACTATTTCTTACCCAATTACAAGCTTCCATGATGTTATCATGGACTATCAGGAGTTCTATAAGAGCCAAGCTAAGACAATAAGAATCTTGAATCTTGGCTACAGTGAGACCCAGGGCTCTTGTTTTCTTCTTCTTCTTTTTTTTTTTTTAACTGGTATACACTGTTCACACCTATATTTCAAGTTTGGAAATGCATATATGCAAGCAGCAATACAGAAGTATTCATGAAGAATGCATAATCTCTGAAAATTATGAAAACATCCCTGCTCCCAGTACATTTCTAAATACAGAACTGACTACCATATTTGTTCCTTCTGTTTGGCAAGAGAGATCTTGCTTTCTAAGGAGCCCAAGTGACTGACACAGCAGTCCTCTTGAATCTGAGGAAATCATCATCTTTTTGCACTCGTATTGATATAAAACATAGTACTTGGTGGTTTGATTTCACCTAGATAAAGCAACACAATACAAACCATCAAAAAAACTCTTTTTCTACTGCCCCTAGGTCTAAGAACCCTATTGAGAATAGTGTCTGACTTAATCCAGGGGGTCCCTTACCTTGTAAACTCTGACACTAACTTTAATTTTCTGGAAAAGTTACTTCTACACTATAATACATCAAAAGAGAAGTGGAGAGTTTAGAAAGATCTATACAAGAAGGATATCATTAAAAGAAAAAAAAATCCATGGCTAGGTTCTCACCAAAATCTATATTTCCTTTTGACCCTGTTCTAAGGGAGGGAGAGCTTTCTACATTATAAAACAGAAACAGGTAAGAGGAGAAAACTTTAGACTTGTGAAATTTATAGCAAAACTTTCCTTATTTATCCTACTTCTAAAGCGTATTTTTAAAGGAACCACCTATTATTAATGCTGTATATTCTCCAAGATGTTGTCCACAGAAAGCCTGTCTCTCTGACAACCTTCTACAAGTATCACTTCTCTCAGCCATATTTTTTGTGGAAGGTACTAAGAGTTTGTTTCCTTCCTAGCACCATTACATCTGTAAGCAAACAGAGAGAAGTTATCAACTAACCCATCAGTTTTTCTCTTACTCTTAATGCACTAAATTTCACAAAAGAGGAAATTGATTAGATTAAGTAAATTTTGCATTGAAATGATTGTATGTATATCACGAACTTTTAAGGGCCAAGGTCGGAAATTTTTTAATGAATTAAACTTAACCATTTCTAAAAGCTGTAATAAGGCTAAGTGAGTACTAAGTTTATTGCTGTAAATGTAGTAAATGAGTAAACAATTGTAATCAAAATGTGTACAGTCCAGATGTGTTGTTTACCCAAAGCTTGCATGCCATGACTGTCCCAGTGGAGTGATTGACCATGGAATCCCTTCCATCCACTATTCCCCTTCCTGCCTGTAAAATGTTCTGCCCTTCTTTCTGTCCTGCCAAATCTATCCTCTTCTTTCCCTCCAATCTAAAAATAAAGGTCCATCCTCCTCCAAAAACCTTTCTATGCTAATCCCACCTGGCTCTATTCATTACTTAAGCTTTTGGGGATATGAAATGAGCTACAGTGCCTGGCTACAGTATTTGCAGCTTGCGTTATTATTCTTTTTAGCTTTAGTGTGTCCAAAGGCTTAAAACATCCCTACCTAAGCTCCTGCTTGGGGAAGAATTCTTATCACAGCAAAGACAGTCTAAGGAGCAAGAAAAAAAAAAAAAAAGAAAGAAACCTAAGCAGAGCCTGAGAAGAGAGGCAGAAGATTTAATACCATGCAAGTAGCCTTGGGATATTCCTTTTTCTTTCCCTAGAATTCATCTATGAATATATTTTTATACTCCATCTATGACCTCAAAAATAATAATGGTTGCATGTATATGCTTCTTTGCACACATAAAATAAAGTTTTTCTGAAGTCAGGACAGCCCTTTGAGGGTACACAACCTATAAGAATGGTAATAAAAGTTTAGAAATAGGTTACCAGGAGGCACTAGTATGTCAACAAGGTAATGCCATATGGTGTTTTTATGTGATATTAAATTATTGATTACAGAGAGCAGTGTAAATGCATAATGGTGGAGTTACCTAATCTGCAGATCTGGAATTTGGAAAATTTTAAAAATACACATTCTTATTGTGATTGTCACAGTATGTCTCTAAAAACTGTAAGGAAGGGAAACAGAGGCAGAAGGTTCCTCAAATATATTCTCCAGATACAGAATTTAATATAACATATTCTTTCTCAATTTGTTCTTCTGTAGTTCTGAGATTTTTGTCTCTCAACATAGAATTGTTAATCTCATTTATAAAAGCTCAAGATACCAAATTATGGCACATTAGATAGTGGCTCCATTGCCCCCACTCTCTCTTCAGCAGAGGAAAGATACCAAACACTCCTCATTTATTAAAGGTATGAAAAGTAAAAGAACCACCCTCTACCCAGTTCTTTTTTAAATGATGGATTATAATAGTGTCAAGTGCTCTTTGGAAATTCCTATACACAAAGAGCAAAGTGTCAGTGATGGTTGCAATCTTAGGTAACACCTAGGTCTTCTCTTAGAGAGGCAGCAGCAAGTTCATCACACTACTTTCAGAGAAAGGAATTGTGTCATTGCCCTGCTGCTCAGTGGAAGAGAGCAGAATCAGTATGCTTCCAGCTTAACAGCATATTTGCATATAAAAATTAAATTTGGAATAAAAGAAAGAAAAAAAAGATTAGAAATCGAAAGCTTAAGTTCCCAGTTGAACCTTCAGAAAACAGTTGGGATATGTAAGAGAAACTGTTAATTAAGCACCACAGTGGAGAGCAGGGTTTTAACAGGCTTTCTGGGGAAAGAGAACCTAGGGAATTAGATGTATTTTGTCTCACGAAGGGAGGTGCCTCCACCCAGCACTGGCTCACCCATTGATACTTGCAGATCCAGGCTCCATACTCCCTGTTTTAGAGCAATCTTGTGGCTTCTGGTTTTAAATTAAGGCTTGTTAGCCTTTGAATTGAACAAAATGTCAAGAACAAAGCAGCATTTTGAAAGGTAGGAAACCTGAAGAGCTTATTTTTCTATGTTGTCCTTAGGCAACATGCATTTTTTAAAAAGATGAGTTATATTTAGTTAAAAAAAAAAGAGGCTTAAATGATGGTACAGTAATTCTGTGAAATTGTCATTCAAATCAACCATTAAGAAAACTATTGAACAACATAGGAAGCTCTAATAAAAATCAGATACTTAAAGTATATATGCAAAGATTTCAACTTCGTAAAATATGAGAATATAAATAAGCCCTAGAAGTATTATGCAAAAAATTAAAATTGTATTTCATGTTATTATGGCTAATTCTTCTATTGATCTACACTATTTTTTTAGATAGCAAAACTTTTGAAGTTTTATTTTACAATGTTCTTCTCTTCTACAGAATCCCATAATTTCTTTCAATGTCCACAGCATAAAGAATGAAAACTGTAGTTTGTGGTTTTTTGCGTGTGTTTTTCTTTTATTTATATCTCTTTTTTTCATAGGAGTGAAAATTCATCAATGACAATATTCTCTACTGGAGGTGGGCCATTTGTAAAACTAAATGCAGCACCTAATGGCAGCTTAATACTAACACCCAGGTGGGTTCTAAAATTTGGTCTTAGAGTAGATGTATATGAACTGGAAAGAAGATCGAGTTTTGAAGCCAGTCAGATTTTAATGCTTCCATAGCCTGGCCGTGTAATCTCCAATAGTGATATCAAGCAGTGTCTAATCCATCTTTCTGATAACACTGTCTGATTCTCTAATATATATGGTAAGATAGTTAAATGAGGTATTGACTACACAATCATTGGGTACACAGATAGGGGTTTGATAAGTTCTAATAACATACACTTCTTCTTTATTCTAATTCTTAGATTTGTAAACAATTAAATCCCATAGACAGAAATTGTGCAACCTGTGATAAATAGGTTCAATGTGACTCACACTAAAGAAAGCAACACAAATTACACATTTTAGCTAACATTAAAAGAAGAGAAATGGGGTGGGGGGTCATGGTATATCCTTTTCTCTCCCTAAGTAAGTGGAAGATGAGTCTTAAACGACACCTAAACCTTTAGTTGAGCCTAAGCAATCTCTTCTATTTTTAAAAGATAGGCTTATTTTTAAAGGCTTTTCAAAGGTATTGAAAAGCAACAACTTTCCTGTATTCTAAAAGTTGTTTTAGCTTAAATTTTATCATTTCTCCTATTGCGGCCTTAATACTCATACTGGTGTATTTTGCTCAACATACTTACTGTTAGAAAACAAAGTTAGGTAATTATTTAGCTGTTCATGAAAGTTAACATTTCCACAAGCTCAACTAGGAAACCGAATTGATAAAGGAGTATTTTTAGTGGCAATAAAAGGACCTTCTAGTTGAATGTTTTATATTGGTGTTTGCTGGGCCTTGACTGATATTATGAGTCTTGCTGGGAATGAAGCAAACCATCTGCAAGTGAAAAAGCAGCCTTCCAGATTCCTTTCTCTAAGATATGCAGGAATTTATGTTACCATTATAGGTCTTGAAGGAGTTTTTTCATTGAGAATTTCATGTATTCACAGCATAGACACTTCACTGAATAAGAAATAGCAAAGGATAAAGAATTTTAAAACCATTCAAGTTAATTGTATGCATGTTTGAGAGCAGTGCTAGGTTATTTCATATTTATCAACAAAATACCAATAGGAGCTTACATTGACATCATTACTTTATGTATGTTCATGATATTAAAAAGAGACACCATTTATAGACATCCTTTAAACTCATCTAAACAATAAGCCAGTTAGTTAAATGTCTTTAATCCCTTCCTATTAATTACCTACATTATGCTGTCTTGGCAAACATTCAGACATATTCATGCATCCATTTGATTAGTTATTTTGTGCATCTACTTATTTATTTATTTATTGCAGAGACAATTATGTTTGTTAGCCTATGAAAAATGATGCTTTTGAAAATACCCTTGCACTACTGGTTACAATAAAAAGTAAAGGGAAAGGATGGATGTCAAGGAAAGTGATTCTCTTAACTATGAAAATCTACTAGTCTGTGTTCCCATTTTTTCTTATGATGAGGTATGCACAAGACTCAAACCACAATTTGCACCACTGGGAAAAGGACCCTTGAAATATATTTCACAATCTGAATACTGACCTACTTCTGTAATCGAAACAGAAGTCAATGGAAATGTGATGATATATACTGATCAATATTATGATCAAAACATGGTGCTAGACACAGGATGCAAAATGCTTATCAAATATTTTGTTGAATGTCCAGTATGTGACAAGCACTGCAGTAGGAATATTCTGCAGGTCACCTCCAATCCACGTGAAAGCTCTGTGACTTAGGTAATACTGCTTCTCAATAAGGATGAGGACAGGAAAGTTGGGGTTGATTAAAAAAAAAAAAAAAAAAAAGTCCACAAAGCTGATAGGCAATATGAAAATTCTAACCCAAGTCGACTTAAATACAAAACATTGTACTTCTTCACTCTTGAACATGCTACCTTCTAAATTTTCTAAGTCTCACTTTAAGTAGCATTTTTGCAAGGGAAAAATAAAATAAAATAAATTTGCACAGGAAAAAGAAAGAAAAGGCAAGGACTTTTCAACAATAATAAATGTTAGAAATAAATACAAGAGAAATGAGTTCTTTATGGTCAAGAGGGTAGACAAAAACCCATCAGTTCATATCACAATATTACTCCACTGGGTCAAGGAAAAGAGACAGGATCATGACATTGTTATTCTTGCACTACAGAGAACTAACCTAGCTTTGACTCCATGACAACAGCCAGAACAGTAATTATATTTCTTTCCAATTTTTGTAAACTTACCTTGATGAAGTAGGATTAGCTGCTCATTCTGCGTAGAGAATATGCAATGTTCTCTACCCTGAGACACTACATGCTTATGATTTTATAACAATTTGATTATTCAAAATACATGAAAAAGAAGGTACTAAGATCAGTTGAATTTTATGGTTAACTACTGTGTTAACCAGAAACTTTTCTGTGTTTGATATAAAGAAATTAAGCATTGCTTAATCTTTCTAAGACCGTTAAACATGTCTTAGAAAGACTAAGCATTTGAATGTGGATTTTCATTGTTAAGTACTGCAGATGCAGAAAGAGTTTTGATGAAACTTGAAATATATACTAGGAAGCATTCTAGAAGTGATATCTTTCTCAAACACAAGTGGATATCTGAAGGGGAATTAGTTTAGACTTTTTGGGGCATTGTGGATACATAATTATATATCTATAGTGAGAAATACATGCTTGCATTATTTTTTATTAATAAAACTTACATCTATTTACTTATATTTCTATGAAAATTACCCTCTGTTATAAAAGATGTGTTAATTAGACAATAGGAAGTTTTGTAATTTCAAGTAAATTTTATAATGCATGTTGCAGAAACACTAAATTACTTTAAGCATATGGTATTGCTTTGTTTTTTGTTTTATTTTATTTTTATCCAAAGTTTAAACACCTAAAAACATGCACATTAGATTTAGTTAAAAATATGTACATGTAAGTGTGCATGCATGTTTTAATGTGACCAATATCTGCAGAATTGTCTTAGGGAATAGTGAGACCATGTACTACAATTTCTTGGGTTATACTGATCTCTAGTGGTGATATTGTATAACACATTGCAAAACTATTTTCATTTAAAATTTAAAATAGAATTTTTGACTTTGAATAAAATTGGTATCCAAATTTTTAAATGTCTCTTCAATAATTTATGCATAAACTTTATTTTGTATTTGCAATTTACATGCCTGACTCCCTGGAAATCAGTTCCTGTGATTCATTCATCATTCAATTTCCTGAACCAAGCACATAGCCTCACACCTTGTCTGGCCCTGAATAGTAGTGGGATTGTCCATATGGGAGTATACTCTGCACAGTAGTCCCTCCTAACCCACAGTTTTGCTTTTTATGATTTCAATTACCCGTAATCTAAAAGGATTAAATGGAACATTCCAAAAGTGCAGTTTTTAAATTTTAAATTAACTTTCAATACAAGTAGCATAATGAAATCTCAAGTTGTCCTACTCATTTCTGCCCAGAAAATGAATCACCCCTTTGCAAAGCATATCCATGCTGTCTGCTTTACTCGCCCATCAGTCACTTAGCACCTATTTTACTCATGCGATTGACTTTCAGTATCTCAGTGCTCAAGTTCAAGTTACCCTTATTTTACTTAATAATGACTCACAAACACAAGTCAGGAATATGGCTATTAGCCTTTGCTAAAGGGAAGCCAAAAAGTACTTCCTTTAAATGAAAAGATGAAATTTTTCAACCTACTGATTAAAAAAAAAGTCATAAGGGAGATTTCTAAGATCTCTAATTTATGATAAGAATGAACCTTCTATATATGAAATTATGAAAATAGAAAAATAAATTTATGCTAATTTCATTGTCACATCTCAATCTGCAAAAATTAATGGCCACCATGTGTAATAGGTATTTGGTTATAATGAAAAAGACACTAGAGATAGCACTCAGTACTATCTGTGATTTTAAGCATTTACTGGGGATCTTGGAATCTATTCTCCATGAATAATGGTAGGGGTACTATTATATTAGATAATGATTAAATCCAAGGTTAATTCATACAAAGTAGCCATATTTATCATTGACTGACCATTCCTTATGTATAAGGCACAATAATAATTCCATTGCAAATATTTCTTTTAATCATCATAAAAGTTTAATACAGGAAGTACTACTACCCCCATTCTAGGATAAGGAAATTGAGTCTCAAGGATATTGAGCAACTGACCCAAAGTTACATGACGAGTAAACTATAGTAGGGACATAAATTTAACTGTATTTGGCATTAAACTGGGGCATTTTCTGGTGTTCATTTGAACCTACCTGCATTTCATGTATGATGTATTGAATAAAAATCTCATTTAAATAAAGAACAATAGGATAACCTATATTATGTTTTACTTTAAGATGTTAAACACAATTTTTGAAGTATAATTATTCTTCTGTTACAGTCAACAGTGCTTACAGGATTCCCTGATTCTGTTACAATGTAACCATAAATGTAAGTAAATATTTTGTCACCTTCCCGTTCAAGCTTTAATTTAAATTCTGCCTAGAGTTTTTTAGGTCACCCAAAGCTATTATATCCCTGTTAAATTTTCATGATCAAAAGAAGTACCCTCCTCTCAAATAAAACACATGTCCTTTCTTCAATTATTTTAACAGCATGTGGAAAAAAATTGGTGGCTCAAGAAGTCAGCCCAAAGATTGTTGGAGGAAGTGATTCCAAAGCAGGGGCTTGGCCCTGGCTGGTTGCTCTGTATTATCAAGGACAGATGCTCTGTGGTGCATCTCTTATCAGCAATGACTGGCTCGTGTCTGCTGCACACTGTGTATATGCGTGAGTATGACGTCACATGTCCCTTCCCTTCCTGAACAGGGTCACCACAGCACACACTCCCAAGTATGTCATTTCACAGAGTCTTTTGAAACCACCCTACCCGGGCAATGTTTCTACAGTTCATGATATTACAAACTTTCCAAATATTTCTCATTTAAATCATGTATAATAAAGTTCAATTAAAATTATTCATTAGATACTTATATCCAGTATTATATTTCCTACATATATTAAAATTAAAATTTTTACCTAGTCACAAGATAAACCTTTTTAAGAGTGTGGAGTTAATATTTAATGTATAAACCGTACATGTTATTTTTCAGTTAGGTCAATATTTATTATTAACAAATTGTCAACATCAAAAAGCATGCCTCGGGAGTCCTCAAATTCATGTTTAAGCATTTTGATGTAAATTAAAATGCTTACCTAGTTCTCAGTTTATATATTTTTATTGTTATATGTAACTAATATTTAGAATAATAACTATATTTTTGCTTGTGTAACAAAATAAGGCAAAATGCATGCTGAATCCTAAGGCTAATTTTCACTCTTTAAAAGCAGTGCCACAGGAGGGAGTAGACTGAATGGGGGAGGGGAGAAGGAGAAAATAAATGATCCTGGACCCAAGCACATGTTAATTCTCTATTTCCATATAAGATAAGGTACTTCTTTAGACAGTTACACTTCAACAGTTCTGAATTAGTTCCAGGGGGGAAAAAAAAGATAACTTGCTCCTAAGATATCACTAAGCCTGACCTAGGACTCTATTTCCTGCCTCGGAGTAGGCAGGGTCTCCAGTCAGTGACCTTACCTGTGAGGATTGGGACGCATCTCTATAATCAGCATCCAGAATCTCTGAGTGACCTTCGGGTGCACAGGCATGGAAGAGACAGCTGCAGTTAATGAGTGAGAAGACTTAAACTCTCCCAACCAACATAGACAATGAAAGTTACTGGGTAAACAAAAACAAATTGTCAGATGCAGAGGATTATGAGAATTTTAGGGGAGATAGAGACAGAGAGAATGAGAATTTAAAGAGTGTGTCTATGCCTATATTCTCCTGGTACCAAGAGAATCTGGAGAGATAGGACCCTTGGCTAGATCCCAGAGGAGCTATCCAGGATAATGTTCCAGCTTCGTCTACCTCTCTCTGATACCATACACTTGGTGCTATTCTAGGTGCTAAATTGAAGCCTCTCCTGTATTTGCAGTGCCTCCTCCTGACTTTGCAGCCTCCTGGTAGTTGTATTTTATTTCTATTTTACCTTTCTTCAGTCATACTATAAGAAATATCTACAGCAGGTAATTTTTTCCTATGCTGCTGTTATGATTCAGATATGAGATATCCCTTGAAAAGCTCATGTGCCGAACAATGCAGACGTGTTCTGAGGTGAAATGATTATATTATGAGAGTTTTAGCCTCATCAGTGGACCAATCCAATTCATAGATTAATAATTTGAATGAGTGGTAACTGTAGACAGGTGAGACATGACTGAAGAAAGTCCATCACCAGGGTCATGGCCTGGACTATATCTGCTCTTGGTGCCTTTCCCCTGCCCCTCTCTCTCTCTGTTTCTCCTGCCGTGAGCTTGTGAACTAAGAAGCTTTGCTTGGCTACACACTTCTGTGTATGATGTACAGCACAGAACAGTGGAGTTGGCTGACTGTGGACTGAACCCTGAAACCATGAGTCCCAAATAAGCTTTTTCTTCTCAAATTGTTTTTGTCAAGTATTTTGATCCATGAGATACAAAGCTAACACACCTGATAAATATGACTTTATCTTTACTTGTACACATCCTCTGTCCTCGACAAATCCAAGATGGGTAACATCTATATCATTACTGTGTTGTAAATATAATACATTTTTAGCTAAACATTTAGTCTTTTCTGTTGCACAAAGGTAGGTCTTAGTAACCTTGCTATAATAACCTGGGATTTGGTAATTCCTCTGTTTGATGTTCTTGAGGAACATACATATACTTTCTAAATGTCAACCAGGTATACAGTACAGTTAGTGACTTATTTCAATTATCTACCTTACAGATGTATGTTTTAAAGGTCAGTGATAACAATATCATATCTTTTCAGACCACAGATATATATAAAGGAAATAGAAAAGCAGTTTCGTCTAATATAAACACATGTTTAATCATATGGAACATAAAATGTCTTTTCTCATAGTTTCAATTTTAACACAAGTGAACAAAGGCAAATGTGCTAGAATTATGAATTCAAAATTGTCCTTACAGCTTTGTATTTGACTCTCCTTAGCCACCCAGCAAAATTAACATTTTTTCCTCCAGTTTCCAAGAGTTTATTTGCCTTCTACCTCATTTCTCTAGAAAAGCAAGAAATTTTCTGATATTATTTTAGATACTGTCTTTAAAACATGTTTGCACCAGAATTCCAATACTGCCCATTATTTGACTTCTTTAAACTCCTAATTGAGCTGTGAAAAGTTTTTTACCTGATATTAAAACTAACCCCCAAGAAGCAGTTTATAGAACTCATACTAAACAAGTGGCTTGTCTTCAATGCAAACCTGTTCTGGGGTCTGACTTGCAGGTAGTCAAATGACTTAATTGAGCAGCACTTCTCCTATGCCATCTGTTTATCAACACTTCCATTTGCACCCCTCAGGCTCCATATTCCTGGAAGAACTTAATTTGCCTCCTTTTACAAACTTAAAAGGAAAAAAGTGTGAACCAACTCCACTAAGACTTAAAGTGCAACCAGAGGAGACGATTTTTATCACATATATTTGACTGACTCCATGTGTGATCATAGACAATCAACTTAGTATCTCTGTACCTTACCTTCCTCATCTGTAGGGTGACCATAAGAATATCTATCCCATAATGTGCTTGTCAGCATGAAATTAAGACGATACAATACTTTTGCATACCATGAATCATACAAGTGTGCAATAATGATTTTATTTTATTGCACTTCTTATAAAAGCAAGTACTGTGAATGAAGAGTCCAAGTCTTGCACAATTAACATTCAGTAGATTTATTTTCCAGTTGTTTGTATTGATCTAATTTCACACATGCACACATTATGTGAGAATAGTACAGGAAACTCGTTTATACCTTTACCCAGATCTACCATTGCTTTCATTTTATTCTGTATGCTTTACTATTCTTTCTCCCCATATCAGAAACATTTTCTTTTTCTGAACTATTTAGTAGTAGCTAGGTTTTGTTCCCTGTACTGTAAAACCCTTCAGTGTCAATACTGAAAACAAACATATTTCCCTACATAATCATAACTATTCATGGAAATTTAACATTGATGCAATTTAATTATTTAATTGATTCAGTTATGTTCTTTATTTTATTTGGGCGTTCACCATGTAAGAATCAATCCATGGTGAGTGCACTGCCTTTGGTTGCTACACCTTTTGTATCTTCGTTTGGTTATACTACTTCCACCTTCCTTTCTGCCTTTCATACATTTGAACTCAAGCCACATATTTTGTAGAGAGTCCTTCTATTTTGGAAGAACATTCAAGTTTGCCCCATTATCAGTTTTGGCATATCTCCAGTCTCTGAAAATGTTTCTTTCTGGCAAAATAAGAGTTTTAGATTCTCACTGCCCTGCCCCTCATGTCAGCTTTTCTGTAAGAAACCCAGTTCCATTTAGCTAATTTTAGTTCTATCTACATTGTAGTAAGTAAGATCTTGTGTGCTTATAGCTACTGCTGGTATGTCTCTTTCTTAAATTCTCTCAATAAACATAGCTGTATTCCTATAAATATGAACTCAAAATAATAACTCTACCAAAAAAACACCACAGGGTACATTCTAATCTTGTCTCTTTCTGCATTAGTTATTCTTGTCTTCAACAGTGAAAAACTTTGTTTCTACTATCCATAAACTATTTACCTATAAGCTTGTGTTAAAGCTCAGAACACCAAAAGAATTGGTACCCCATACTGCATGTAAAACAAACTTATGAGAGTTTAATGTTGGTTTTCCATTTTCTTTTCCTCCTAGCACATAGCAAAATGCACAATCTGAAGTGTAGAAGTTGATGCATTTTGAAAATGCATGAACCTGTGAAACTAAGTCTCAAAAAGAGATAAAACATTTTCATCACCCTTTCAGGGCTTAAATTGCTTCCTGTCTAGAATATTCATTAGTCCAGTGGTATTTGTTGAGCACTTACCCTGGGCTAAGCATCATCCTCCATGTCCCTTTCCAATTAATCTCCATCCTTATTTCCAGAAGCTACCACAATTGAGTCACTTGAGTGGGCAATCATATATAGATTTACAGTCTGAATCATAGTCCTTGAATAGACATGTATTAAAGATAAAATTAACCATAAAGAAATCTTGCCAATCTCCCATTCTTTAATTTAGCTCATCAGATCATCACAGCATACTTAGTACATCATATGGGTTACTTTATTCCTTATTAAAACAATCCTTGAAACAGGTGTTAACATTCCTATAATGAATGAGTTCATATAAGAGGTATTTAGGGTATGGTGGTGAGAAGTACACACACTGTTTACTAAATTTATAAAACTGATATAGCTAATAAAACTTTGAAAACAAACATTTCAGACAGTGAAGGACTGATACAAAGTAAAATTTCTTAGTGAACACTACAGTCCCTGAGATTCTTAAATCTGAAATTCTTTGATTCTTAGCGAATACTGCAATAATAGTTTAAAACGTAGGTTCTTTTGAATGCCTCATACATTTTAAATAGGACACAGAAATATACAAAGAAAATACTTGAAAAACGATTTGCTACTTATCTCTACTCTAAAATATAAATATCATGGGTTTAATTTTATTTATCTGTTTATCTACCTACTCTTATATCTTCAGAGAGTTAAGCTAATAATGATTATCTCCTCCAGGTTGCAGTAATACTAAAACACCATTTCAAGATTATAGTAATTTTTGCAGATCAAAAAGAAAAGCAGCTGGGTATGTAACTTAGTGGTAAAGTATTTGCCCAGCAAGGCCCTAGGTTTAATCCCAGCAATGGGGAAAAAAAAGTACTTTCTTAAGGTTAGATTAGTTATGTTAATTTTAGTTAGAGCATAGGTCTTGGTTCCTTTTGTAATACATTTTAAATTTGAGCCACTACTCACCTTTTTTAGAAGTTAAATTATCTTACTGTAACATTTGGACTTTTAAATGTATGACTTTGTCATAAGTTTTATCAATTTCAAACCTGTATCTCCTACTTCAAATTATGTATTATTTAAACATACATTGATCCATATTTTACAACCCACTTTTTAACACTATTCTTCTAGCACTATTTAAAATAACACATTTTAGGCAAGTATCTTATAATTATTAGTCCACCCAGAAATTTTATTTTCAAGAAGTTTCAGTATCAGATCTTGGAAGTCATCTATTTCCACTTTGTGACTAAATCATCATCTTGAATAACATTACTGAACTGTGTTTTTTTCTTATTTTGTAACCACTTATGCTAATGTAGCCTGATGTCTTAATCAACTTTTTCACTGCTGTGACTGAAAGATCAAAAGACAGAACAATTATAGGAGGAAAAGTTTATTTGGCAGCTCAGGGTTTCAGAGGTCTCAATCCATAGATGGCTGGTTTCATTCTTCAGGGCCTGAGGTGAGTCAGATCAACATGGTGGAAGAGTGTGGCAGAGGAAAGCAGCTAAGAGCATGGCATCAGGAAGCAGAGAAGGACTGTCCTCACCACGACAAAATATAAGCCCCAAAGGCACAGTCTCATTGACCTACCTCCTTCTGCCTGACCCTACCTGCTTTAGTTACTACTGTGTTAATCCCTATCTTAGATAAATTCACTGATTGGGTTAAGGATCTCATAGAGAGGTGAATACTTCTAATCCTTCATGCATTGTCTCACACATAAGTTTTTGGGGGACACTACATATCTAAACCATAACATTCAGCCCCAGCCCCAAAAAGCTCATGCCAATCTCAAAATGCATGATACATTTAGTACATTTTTCACGAGTCCCCATAGTCTCCACAGTTCCAAGATTGCCTAAAAATCCAAGTCCAATATCTCCTCTGAAATTTAAGGTAAACTCTCAGCATAAGCTCCTATAAAAATCAAAAGCATATTACATATATCCAATAATAAAGACACCTAAGTAAACATTTCCATGTGAAGATATAGGGGCATAGAAAGAAGGGATGGGACCAAAGAAGACCAAATTCCAACTAGGCAAACAAGCTCTATAGTTCCATGTCTGGCTTCTGGAGAACTTAACATCCTGATGTTCTCTCCAAAAGGCTTATATAACTCTGCCCCTGTGGCCTTTCTGGTTTAACCCATGTGTCCTCTCTCGGCTTCTCTATGCTTAATTCCTGCAGCTTTCCTAGGCAGACATTCCACATTACTGGCTTTTGGTAATCTCGGGGTTCTCCATTGCAGCATTAGCTTCCTTCACACATCATGCATCCCCAGGGACTGTCCACAGGGACTCTGATTCTCCTACCTTTGCCTGGCCTTCCATGCCTTCCTTTGAAATCTCAGTGGAAGTCTCTATGCCCCCCTAACTCCAGCATCCTGCTTTTCTGCAGAACCAGTATCTACTGGTTGATGCCAAGCTCTATGGCCATCTTGAACAGTAGCCAAATCTCCAAGACCTCTGGTGGAATAGCCTCTAGGTGCCCTGGGAGACTGAGCACATTGAAAAAAACTTTCTAGGCACCCTTGTGCAAGCAAAGTGCCCCACTGGTCTCTTCTCAAGGGAAGTTTTACTTTGATACCCTTGAGCCTGAAAGTGGTATGGTCTTGCCAATTCCCAAGATACCCTCAAGTCATCTTTTCTGTTGTCTCTGGACAAAGTCTTTAGTGTTTCTTTAATGGCTAGCGTATCTTTAAGAACTGCAACTTCCTTGGCCCCAGTTATACTCCCACTTTCAAATCCATGTTTTTCTGATCTTTTTGTTTTGCTTTCATCTCCTTTTTATCACAATGAACTTGATAAAAGCTGCCAGCAATACCCATACCATTGCCTGAATACTATGGTGCTTAGAAATTACTTCTGCCTGATTAAGAAATCCATCATCTTTAAATTTGACCTTACAGAAAGTCTCAGGACATGGACAAAATGCAGACAACTTCTTAGTCAGAATATAATTTGAATGACCTCTAGTACAATTTCCAATAGAGTCCAACAGGAGAGTGACTCCAATCTTTGCTGTCCAGAGTTTCATTGGCCTTCTGGTCTTCTAAAAGCTCCCAAGAATTGACCATTAAAATCTGCTTACAACATTCAAAAGCTTTTCCAGTTTGCATTGCTAAACTTTACAAAATTCCTCTAAAAAATTCCAAAAAGTTCCAAAAACTTCTGAACTACTTGATCAAGTTAGTCACAGCAAAAACCCCACTTCTAGGTACCAATTTTTGTTTTAGTTAGCTTTATTGCTGTTGTGAACAAAGGATCTGACAAGAACAGTTTTAAAGAGGAAAAGTTGATTTGGGGGCTCATGATTTCAGAGTTCTAAGTACATAGATGCCTGGCTCCACTCCTCAGGGCTTGAGGTGAAGCAGAACATCATAATAAATGAGGATGGCAGAGTAAATCAGCTCAGGACATGGTCAGGAAGCAGAGAGAGAGAGAGAGAGCTGTCCTTACAGACAAACTATAAACCCCAAAAGTATGCTCCTAATGACTCACCACCTCCACCCACACCCTACCTGCCTACAGTTACCACTCAGTTAATCCCTATCAGGGGATTAATTCACTGATTTGTTTAATCCCACATAACCCAATTATTTCACTTCTATACTTTCTTGCCTTGTCTCACACATGAGCTTTTGGGAGCAGCACCTATTTAAACCATAACACTTGATATATGAATCCTGCACGTTTACCTGATAATCATGTATGAACGCTAATGGTGCCAAATCCTTCCTGGGCTTAGATTGCTTCTTGTCTTTCATATATTCATTCAGTCAAATGGTATTTGCTGAGCACTTACCCTTCTATATTTGGGGGATTAGAGTGCCATACGTACTAATAAAATTCTCGCCGTGATAATGTCATATGTTAAGGCAGAAAAACATTCAGATTAATATTTCAGAGTGACATGTACAATAAAGAAATATAAAATTAATATAAACTAAAAGAGAGTTAGGTGACCTTTTTGGATCAAGTGATTACAGAAAATTTCACTGAACCCATAGATGTTGAAAAACAAAATGAAGGAGAAGTTACACAAATTTCTACAGAGGTAACAAAGAACTCTAATGCTCTGGGGTAAGAGGATGTAGGTCTAACCCAAAACACCTTGAGAAGCCCTGCTGCTGTGCCCAGGAAGTGATTGACAGGAACAAGATTGAAGGTGTAGAGAAGGTCCTGGTGAGGACTCAATAGGCCTGGTAAATGGACTAAGAGATCCTGGTAAATGGACTTTATTTATTCAAGCTGCTGTGTGAAGATGAGACTACTGGGAGGTGACTCAAGTGAAACTGTGGAAAACAGTTAGAAAGAGAAAATGGTGCCCTAGGATTATGGCTAAGGGTGCAGGACATGTGTCTAGATCTCATTTGTAAGTACTGATGTCAGAGTCATCTGAATTTACTAATGAACAGAGATAAGAAGTAAGAAATAGAGAAGAATTACCAGTGTAATTTTGTGTTATGGTGTAGACATGTGTCCCCCAAAAAGCTCATGTGTAAGACAATGCAATAAAGTTCAGAGATTAAATGATTAGGTTACAACAGTTGTAAACTAAGCAGTACATTAATCCACTTGCATGGATTAACTGGGTGGTAACTGTAGGCAGGTAGGGTATGACTGGAGGAGGTAGGTCACTAGGGGCATGCCTTTGGATTATATATTTTGTCCCTGGTGAACCGACCTCTTTCAGCTTCCTGATTGCCATGTCCTGATCTGCTTCCCTCCGCACCCTTCTATTATGGTGATCTATCTCACTGTGACCCAAGCAATGGAGTCCACCATCTATGAACTAAGACCTCTGAAGCAAAGACCTCTGAGCACCATATGAATTTTTCCTCCTCTAAAATTGTTCTTGTCGAGTTGTTCACAGCAACAAAAATGTTGACTCAAACAATAAGCAGCAGAGTGAGTTTGATATATTTACAATGAATTAAATTAAGAAAATTGGAAGAAATAGTAAGGGAATAAGTACTCTCATTTTTATGCATATAAATTGGAGTTTCCTACTAATACTGATTAATTGACATGCTAATCTAAATCTTAGAGATGTAGTAATTGAGATAAAAGTTTGTAAGTTTCCTGTATATTTCAGGTATTTAAAGTGATGGTAGCACTGAATAAGATCAAGTATGAACTGAGTATAGATGGAGAAGAAAAGACTGAGGCAAAATTCAGAAGTAGTCTAATATAGAGAGCTTGAAAAAGGAAAGGCAACTAGGTAAAAAAAGATGGAGAAAAACAACATGGAGTGATATGAAAGGAAAATCACAAGTGCAAGGTCTTGAGTTTCATCCATGTCCCACGTGGGTGAAGGAAAGGGTTTCTGTCAGAGGGATGGGATGCTAGGAAACTTATTTTATAGAAAGAACCACAGAAGACAATTATCTCTTTTGAATCAGGAGCATGACCAATTGAGCCATGCTAATCTGACTCTAATAAATGGAAGAGCCCCCCTGTTCTTTATTTATAGTTGTACAGGTAAAAGGGGACCCGGAGGAGCTGCTTCTGTGAGAAACAGGATGGGGTGGAGTTAAGGAAGCCATTTTCTCTAGCAGGTTATCCTTGCACGACCTGCAAATTCCAGGCAGTGAGCCAAGGCATGGATACCACATACTCCAGGTGATCTGGAACAATTTCTTAATGGTTGCCAGTTCCTGGGAACCATATTTTTGTGTCTGACAACTCAGCAAACCTGGTTATATTTGTTGACCATGGATGGCTTCCCACAGCATGGAAAGTCCTGGAATTCAAGTGAAGACAGAAATTCAAAGATGATTCCTTAAGTTTCTGTCAAATAATGCTGAGGATTATATACCTTACTCCTAGTTTTCTGTATTTACCTCTCCTGTTCCCTTAAACAAATAAATGTGTATCTACATCTTAAGAACAGACTTCTACTTAATAGATAAAAAAACAAATACATATAATAAAACTATTTTCCTTACTTGAAAAAAGGACTAACGATTGAACATATCCATTTTTTCCACTCCCATTTCATTTACAACTACCTTTTGCACATTCATTCCAGATCCATGTCCTTTCATAAACAACTTATTTTGTTAACTAGGATAATTATGATGATGATCAGATTGCTGAAATTTAACTGGTATTATCCCCTTTATTCCTAATTTGGCTTTTTTAGATTTCCTCCTACTACTCATAAGCTCTCTTATTCTCTGGTACCAAACCTATATTTCAGAAACATTCTAATTTTTATCTGCCTTCTAAATTACAATTTGGCTATCCTCCTAGGAATCCTTGTTCTTTGCAAAGGATAATAAAAATAGAGAACAAAAACACTGTGCTGGGAGTAAATATTAGTGCTGGCTGTGGACAAACTTGCTGAGGTGCTGCTGCACCATTTGTAGTGCAAAAAAGAATCTCAATTTAGAAATATGGATTCCCATTGACTTTCTTTCCCTTTTAACATATTGTGTTTCTCTATCACAGTTATCTTGCTATATTTACTTTCTAAAATTTTGACTTTTTGGGCAGTAAACTTATTTATGTAGTAATACACAGCAGCACAGTTTAGGGATAGCAATGGTTCGCCCATCCAGTGCAGCGCTTATGTGCCAGGATATGTGCTGGTTTTGAGATTCCAGAGGTCAAGAGGGCATGCCAGTCTGTTCCCTCCCAACTTGTGTTTCTGTTTTCCTCGTCACTTGGATAAACATTTTGTTTACAGTACAAATGGAGTTGAAATGTGGTGGAAGTTCAGTCAATATCCTTGCCTAATGCTGCCTGGTCTCTCCCATCATTACCCTCTGAGAGTTGGGGCTTATCTGTTCAATAGGGTTATCCCTTTTCCCTGTGCCCTTCTATCTTCTGTCCTATAGCTCTTCCTCTCTTCATTAGAATGTAAATTATTGGAGACCAGAGAAATTTTAAAATATACTAATTTTCTTCCTCTCATCTGACTTGACATCACTAATGGATTTCCTCTCCCATCCTTCAGCTTTGGGTAAAAGAAAAAGTTAAGAAGGCTTTTGCATTGCCCAATATCCCAATGATTAAAAATCACCAATTCCTGAGAACCATTTACACCTTCCAGGTTACAATCTCTGAAGATGAAAACTAAGAATCTAAATTGTAGAAAATTTCTCAAGTGATTCATAAAAACTTGAGAAGCAGTGGTCTGTCACATCTGGTTTCTCCAGTCACTTTCCACTGAGGAAAGGCTCTGGAATTACCATAGAATGGAGTACTGCTTGTGCTGGTTATGGGCTTGTGGTGGGAAAGTTAAGTTCCTAGGCAAAGAAGGATTTCTGAGCAAGACTTGAGAGATAAATGTAAATAACATGTGTTGGAAGGATTTTTTCCTAACCATAGCATTACTTATAGATGCTGAAAGAAATAACATGAAAAGGAGGCTATATTTCAGGCAGCACAATAACAATTTTAGAAATTATCAAGAATGCGTCAGATTAATCTTGTCATCAATTGCATTTAATTAGACACTAGCTTGAAGCCTGTATAGTTAACCTTTGCAGTTCATGGACCATGTATCATTTTTCTACTCAAGACTTTAAAATAATGAGAGGTAATGGTGATTACTAAAATTTGTTACCTACACTGTCTCATATCAGTAAAACAAATTTAGTAGTTCTCAAATATAGTTCTTACAAAAGACATGCAAATTTAGGAGTTTAGCTACTCTTTTTCTATATTGCTTTAAGTAAATATTAATTTAAATCTGTAGCAAATTAACTACATATGCCTTTGTGCACTTTTATGTGATATCTTCTGATAATATAATATGTAGAAAACATTTGAGAAAAAATATTATTTTAATGATAACATACACTCTGTTAACTATAAAACTATATATAAAGCAGGAAGAGTGAAGCAGTGGGTATCGCAATACCAGAACTTCAACTATACTACAGAGCAATAGTAACAAAAACGGCATGGTATTGGTACCAAAACAGATGGGTA
Source organism: Sciurus carolinensis (assembly GCF_902686445.1). Classification (NCBI taxonomy): domain Eukaryota; kingdom Metazoa; phylum Chordata; class Mammalia; order Rodentia; family Sciuridae; genus Sciurus; species Sciurus carolinensis. The sequence continues at coordinate 116,421,256 of NC_062221.1, read as the reverse complement.
GATCAATGGTACAGAATAGAGGACATGGACACAAGCCCAAATAAATACAATTTTCTCATACTAGACAAAGGTGCCAAAAATATGCAATGGAGAAAAGATAGCCTCTTCAACAAATGGTGCTGGGAAAACTGGAAAACCATATGTAACAGAATGAAATTAAACCCCTATCTCTCACCCTGCACAAAACTCAACTCAAAATGGATCAAGGACCTTGGAATATGACCAGAGATCCTGCATCTTATAGAAGAAAAAGTAGGTCCAAATCTTCAACATGTCGGCTTAGGATCAGACTTCCTTAACAGGAGTCCCATAGCACAAGAAATAAAAGCAAGAATCAATAACTGGGATAGATTCAAACTAAAAAGCTTTCTCTCAGCAAAGGAAACTATCAGTAATGTGAAGAGAGAACCTACAGAGTGGGAGAACATCTTTGCCACTCATACTTCAGATAGAGCACTAATTTCCAGAATATATAAAGAACTCAAAAAGCACTACACCAAGAACACAAATAACCCAGTCAACAAATGGGCTAAGGAAATGAACAGACACTTCACAGAAGAAGATCTACAAGCAATCAACAGATATATGAAAACAATGTTCAACATCTCTAGTAATAAGAGAAATACAAATCAAAACTACCCTAAGATTCCATCTCACCTCAATTAGAATGGCAATTATCAAGAATACAAGCAACAATAGGTGTTGGCGAGGATGTGGGGAAAAAGGTACACTCATACATTGCTAGTGGGATTGCAAATTAGTGCAACCACTCTGGAAAACAGTGTGGAAATTCCTCAGAAAGCTTGGAATGGAACCACCATTTGACCCAGCTATCCCACTCCTTGGCCTATACCCAAAGGACTTAAAATCAGTATACTACAGAGATGCAGCCACATCAATGTTCATTGCTGCTCAATTCACAATAGCCAGATTGTGGAACCAACCTAGATATCCTCCAATTGATGAATGCATAAAGAAACTGTGGTATATATATACAATGGACTATTACTCAGCCATAAAGAATGCTAAAATTACGGAATTTGCAGGTAAATGGATGAAATTGGAGAGTATCATGCTAAGTGAGATAAGCCAATCTCAAAAAAACGAAGGACAAATGACCTCATTGATAAGCAGATGATGACACATAATGGGGGGTGGGATGGGGGCCAGAATGGAGGAAGGAGGGACTGTATAGAGGGAAAAGAGGGGTGGGTGGGGTGGGGGAAGGAAAAAATAACAGAATGAATCAAAAACTAATACTCTATGTAAATGTATGATTACACAAATGGTATGCCTCTACTTCATGTACAGAGAAACAAGATGTATCCCATTTGTTTACAATAAAAATAAATTTTTAAAAAATTAAATATATTTAAAATGGGAAAAAAACTATATATAAGGGTCTCATATACTCTGAGCCGATATTGTAATGATTTAAATGTTATGTTGTTAATATAATAAATATTATTTATATAGATAATTTATGTGCATAAAATATAGATATTAAATATTAATTCTATATATAGGTTAGATACATAATTATAATATAAAATATATAATATAAACAAATATAATGAAATATAAAGTAAGAAATACATGATATAGTAATTTTAAGATTGATTTATTATAAATATTGAGTAAATATATAAATTAAATATTGATGAAAAACACACAATTTTTGAAATAGTGCTACTTGACCAACCACAATAATTTGGGGAATAAAATAAAAACTTTTACACATGTAAAAGAAATCACTTTTATTCATTTGATCTTCTCAATGAATAGGTAGATGAAAAAGTAGATGGATAGATGTAAAATAACTTCATTGCCCTTTTTACATTTGTAGATGATTTGAATTTTAACATTCTAAATACCACATTAAACTAGGCATTTGCAACTGTTAAGAATTGAATCAATATCTCTGCCTGTAATTTCAGTCATCAGATTTTGACTTCATTGTGAATATGGCTTAATTGGCTTAATTCCAGCTCTTCTCTGGAAATTTCTTGGCATAAAGATATTGCAACCAATAGCACATTTAGGAGTCCTTAAACACTTTAGATATAATATACTACCTAATTTCATGTGTCCTATAACATGATTGCTATCCTCTACCAATAAATTATTGAAAGTCAACCTTGTATGTGGAAATTATTTGAGTAAGTGTCATGATAGGTTTTACTGCTTACCTTATAACTCTATGTAAATTCAACGATTGGAGAATGTCTCTAAACTCCCCTCTATTACTACAACAGCTGCTGTGGTTTTCTGAAAAATCTCATGGTAGAATGCAATCTAATGCAGAGTTTTCCAAACGTAGTTATAAATTACCATAAATGTGGAATTTTTATTTTAAACAATTGCCTGCAGGTCCATTCCATACTCATTAAGTTGAGAGAGACAAGGGAAGCCACTGTCCATATTATTTAAAGTCACTCCAGGTGATTCTAATGTACAAATTGGAAAACCACAATCTATAACTAAAACTTATTAGTTAGAGATAATTTGAGAGAAGTGAAAGGGAGATTAGCCCTAATTAAGACTTTTTCTATGATCTTATCAAAAATATAAAATCTTAACCCTTTGTACAGTCTAAAAATTTGATCTCAAAGAAGAGTGAAGTAGTCAGTGGGGAGTAGAAGGGAAGGAGGAAAGGAGAAAGTTGTGTCCTGGTGCTTAGATAGTAGAAATGAGTTTGGGTGTGCTATCACACAGTAGAGTGACTATGGATAACAATTTTGTATTATATATTTTACAAAAAGTAGAATTAAGAATTGTGAATGTTTTCACCATAAAGAAATAATAAATGTTTGAGGAGATAGTGTGATATGCTTACCCTGATTTGAATATTATTCAATGTATGCATGTATTGAAACATCACATGATACCCCACAAATATGTCCAATGTTTTATCAATTAAAAATGATAAAAAACACATATGAAATATTGTAAAGAAAATTCCTTCAGAGAAATACATATTGTAGAATGGAAATTCATAGTTCCTATAGTTTTGTGTTAGATAGCTTTGGCAAAGTAATTGCTTTGAAAAGAGAGTCTCATACTTCTTTTTTATAACTTCAGGCGAAATATGGAGCCATCTAAATGGACAGCAGTCCTAGGCCTGCATATGAGATCAAATCAAACTTCTCCTCAGGTAGTAACTCGGTTGATAGATCAAATTGTCATAAATCCTCATTACAATAAACTGAAAAAGGACAATGATATTGCCATGATGCATCTTGAAGTGAAAGTTAATTACACAGGTAAAATAAATCACTTTTATTTATCTTATCTTCTCAAATCAATCCTAAATAAGATTTGAAATATCATTAGTATCAATGTATTAGTAGCCCATAAAATTTGGAAAATTTGTCACAAAGTCATTATAACTTAAGTTAAATTGAGACATTAGAGAAAAATTTATTAAATTTCCTTTGTCAAGGTGTTTAAATTCAACCTTCTAGAAAAGACCGGTAGAATGAAGCTCTTACAGACGTCTATATCAGTAGAATTAAAGGAGCAGCACTAAGAAATAGTTCATGGTATAATGCATGCTTCTCTATTTCTCATGTAATCAAAAGTTTGGTTCATCTGTTAAAAAGGACAGGGTAAGATTTAAACTTAGAAAAGAGAATGTGTTCTCAGAGTAAAGTAAAAATTGCATTATGAATTTGCAATGATATTGCAATGTAATGAACATTTCAAAAGACATTAAATAATATTACTAGACTAACAATTGAAGAACTTCTTCCAAATGCATGGACATAATACAACAAAAGTCACCTGAGAAAGTGAACTTTATCTTGAAGGCCTCTGTTCAATTCCAGCCTTTGCTCTGAAGTCTTCCAATGCCTAATTAAGAGAAAATTCTCTCCTTTCTGTGATCTCATGAAATTCTATCTGTACAAGCATACCGTTACTTATCAAAGGCAGATGGTTGCTGTGGTTAGTTGCATGGTCCTGTCCTTGATGACACCATACCCTCTTCCTTTTTGTGTCTACCCTGGGTCTTATAGGTACTGGATGCTAACTGAACACCAGGGAGATTGTAAATTGATGCAGAAGAACTTTCAGAGTCAGTGACCAATGTTAATGCTTCCATAAGTGCCCTGGAAAACAATTATAAAAGCTTTTTAATGTTAACACAAGTTTCTCTTAACTGATCCTGAAAAACCATCCTACCTAGATTTCACAGAACTGACTCCACATTTAATGAGTACCAGCATTATTTAAAAATCAGATGAAAATTATTAGCTCCATAACTAAAACATTGTTATTAAGAAGTAATTATGAGACTATGTAGAGAATCCCTCAAAGGTCAACAGTAGTACCTAGTCCATTATCACAGAAGTATTACTCTAGAATGCCTTTTTCTTCTATGATCGATAGAACCAAAATAGAAGCATTTTAGATTAAATGTTGAAAATTATTGATTTTTAAAATTTATTAGGAGAGAATGTGTGTCTGTTTTTATTTTTTGTTTGATTCTTTTGTTTGTTTCTCAGAATATATACAACCCATTTGTTTACCAGAAGAAAATCAAGTTTTTCTTCCAGGAAGAAATTGTTCTATTGCTGGCTGGGGAAGGGTTGAATATCAAGGTAAATTAGCAGATTTTTTTTTTTTTTAAAAGACATGCCCACTAATGACAATAATGTAACTGTGCTATCCTGTGAATATTTTCAACATTTTTTAAGCTCTTGTACTATAATTGTTTTTTATATTTCCTAACAGCATTATATTAACATGTTGTATAGTCATATAGTATTTTAAATTTTTATAGGTGTGCAGAGTTTATTAAGACTATAATACTCTTGAAAAATATCTCAAGTAGAGAAAAGATACACCATTTAAATGAATATAACCCAAGATTATAGAAATTTATTTTTGTAAAGTACATCAATAAAGTCTCATTGAAAGCCAAATTATTACCTATCACATTTCCCTAATCAATAAAGCTATCTTCATTTATAATGTAAAGGCCTCCTACTCAAATTCCCTAAAATGAGAACAAAACCCTTTCTAGCTTCAACGCAATGACACTGCCTACTGGCAAGAGGACTCAGATATGGCTTGGATCTTACAATGAGGATTATTGATATACCCCTCAAAATTATTTAGTTACATGTTTTATAAGCAAAAAACATGTTAAATATGTCCAAATAACATCACTAGTCATCAGGGAAATGCAAATCAAACCAGGGTGAGATAATCACCTTACCCAATAAGGATGGTGATTATAAAAAAGATGAATCATAAGAAGTACTGGTGAGGATGTGGAGAAAAGGGACCCCTTGCACAATGTTGGTGGAAATATAAATTAGTGCAGATATTATGGGAAAAAAAGATGGATTATTGCCCCAAAATTAAAAATAAAACTGCAATATGATCCAGAAATCCCACTTATGAGTATGCTAACAAAGACTTTCTGGTGTGCTATTGCACAGTAGAGTGAAAATAGCCAGTAATAATGGATTGTACATTCAAAAAGCTAGAATAAAGGATTTTGAAAGTTTTTACTATAAAGCAGTGATAAATGAGAATACAGATAATTTAACCTGATATAAACATTACCCAAAGTACACATGAATCAAAACATTACGTAAGACCCCATTAATATGTATAATTTTGATGTCTTCATGTATGAGTTAAAAAATAAAGTAAAAAATGAAAAAATAAAGTTAAGCAGAATTTATCATTCAAAAAATATATATACAAACTTGAATCTTTAAAAAGTATTCCAACACTCTATTCCTTTTAAATGTTATTGTAAGGCTGATTGGCAACATAATTCTTAACAGGAGTATCCCACCTAAGACATAACTGGATGTTTAATAATGGTAAATCAAAAGGGAAAGACTCTAGTCTGATAGACGTGCCTCTGTGGTCACAACAGATTATAGCTATAATGTTTAAAAGTTGCAATTTTATTTAATATAGTTCACAAAATCTTGTGGAGAGGTGCAAAATTAAAGTATTCATGTTGAAAATTTCCCTATTCCTTCCAGAAAGCATGAAGTTCTGAGTCAAATGTTTGCTTGAGGATTCCAGCAAAGGTTGTCCCCAGCAATGACATTATATTGCTGAAAATGTCTCATGTCTGATGTCCATAAAGTAAATCAGAGTCAAAGATGGTATAGTCTTATATTTCCTGCACTTGAAAAATGTCATGATTCATTAAATTTGAAATTTAAAAAGTAAAAAAGATTTTCAGATAGATTTTTTTTTCAGACTTCAAACTAAAAGACATTTTATGGCCACATATAGACTCTACAAAACCAATTTTGTCCACTAACAAAATTTAAGACTCTTTATTCCATAAGAAAGTTTTTTCAACTGAGCAAACTAGGTTCACATTTATTTTTCATAACTAAAATATATGTTTCATTGACATCAGGAAGTCTCTAAGAGTGGTATGGAGCCAGGAAAAAAAAATATCTGAGAGCAGTTTCATTTTGGAATAAACATCCAGGTCATGTTTAGTATTTCTCAGATGATTATAATTTTAATGAATTTTATGAACTTTGCCTTATGATTCTGACCTCCTTAATTTCATAAAATCCCAGATTCTCATCTTGTGAGTATATTGCACTAATTAATTAGCCAAGAAAACTATGAACATATTGTTTATTAAGAAGAAATGAATAGATGTTCTTTAAATTAAAGTAATCAGTAAGCTTGAAATAATTTTACTGAAATGTTTGTGTGTGCGGGCACACACATTCTTAACTATGCTCATGACACCTCATGTGAACAAATAAATATTAAATACAAAACACTGCTCAAATTTTTCTTTATCAAATAATTTTATTATCTACTCAAATATATTTTCTATTCATTGGCAAGGAGAGAAAATGACTATGGTTTTTATTATGAAACTAAGATCAACCAGCCTATCCTTGATTTTCATAGTATGTATGACAGTGAGGTACTGAATTAGCTCCTCCGTTTCAATCCAATTCTTTCCCTAACTTAAAGTCTGCTGTCATCTAGAAAACTTATTCCATCCCATCATGTGCTGCTGAATGCTCTGGCACTGGCTGCCAGTAGCCATTTTTGGCTGTCTCTTCCTAACTCTCACTCTCACGATGTGTTTGAAAGTCAGTTATGGTGGAGGTTCACACCTGCAAAGGAAACAAACAGGTGCTTTTTTATTTTTCCTGGAGAAACAATTGCAACACATTTGCCAACACACCATTAAGTCACATAAACTGCATTGCACCTAAATCACACATGCACACTTATGCACTTGTCTATTTCTTCAATCTTTTTAGTGCATGAATTAAACTTAGCTAGGAGTGAGTTCACATTCATTTTTGCAACAACACTGACTGTCAAAGGTACTAACTTATCCTCAACTTTCTGCCTCTCTTGAAGAACCGAATAGAATTGCAAATTATTAGAAAGTGCTTATTGGGTACCTTTTCTGAGGCACTAACACCTGCTTGTTTCCATTACTCTTGGGATTAGTTATTTCAGTAAACAGAAACTCATACTCCCAGTGAATGAATCATTTTATAAAAAGAATTGAAATGCACTCTGCTACAGTATGTCTCCTTTCTATTCACCTGCATGTGGATGACAAGCTGATTGCCCCTCGACCAGGGCACAGTTCATCCGAGCATTGTCCTGTGCTAGGTTTGCACCTGCTCACTCACAAAACACCACAAAGAAGCTGAATGCCATTATACAGGAGGGAGCACCTCCTCAGGTGCCAAATGAAAAGCCCTTTTGAATTTCTGTGTTGTTGCTAATTTTTCTGAGTGGAGCTCTTTGTGTTGGCAGGCTTTATTCCATGAGAAATACTATAACTGTTTAAAATTACTGAAAATGCTTAAAAACCACCCTAGTCCAATCCACCCTTCCTCCTAGCCCTTGGGAAAGGGGAAAAATGCCCTACTGTTACCATTTGTCAAAATCCACTGATGGGCTTTATTATATGCTTTAAAGTTCAAGGTTAGTAGTTAGTTCCATTATATATACACACATTACATGATCATGAGAGCAAAATGCTGGAATAAATAAGACTGATGGTGCTTCATTCAGGGGTACATGCTGATCATTTCTGACTGACTGCCTGCATTATCCATTCTGAGCAGGGTCTACAGCAAACATATTGCAAGAAGCTGATGTTCCTCTTCTATCAAATGATAAATGTCAGCAACAGATGCCAGAATATAACATTACTGAAAATATGATATGTGCAGGCTACGAAGAAGGAGGAATAGATTCCTGTCAGGTAAATATGTAGAACTGTTCATCTTATACTTTCAGAAAATATTGCTGTATAAGGATTTCATTGCTAACAATTTGGGAGTAAAGAAACTATCAAAACCCCTTAGTTTCACATCTTCTTTTACAAAATTGTGACTTTTTGCCTGTTTGCATAGTTCTACTCATTGGCCCTGAGCATTAGAAACAAAATTAATTTTTAGGAAGAAGGATTACAAATCATATGTCTTTAGGTATAATACTTGAATGTGCAAGGCAGCAAGGTAAAAATGGGGAGTAGTGGTCCTGTAAAGAATCAGAGAATTTGGACCTCAGCTAAATGCATCTATTTTCAAATTTTCAATCATTGTAAACCTTAGGAAAAATGCAAAATAAATAAAACAAGGCTGAGGACCAATTTAGTCTGTGGCTCTCTAATTGTTTAGAGTATGGTCCAGGTGTTCAGTGACCAGAAATAACTTCTAGATGAAAAAACAAGACAAACATGGGTACCCTAGTGAAAGCCAGTTTACAGCTAATCAAGTGGGAAGTGAACAAAGAACTTAAGAACCTGGGATAATTCTGGCTCTAGAATATTACACTGGAGTGTTCCTCTTATCCTTTATATTTCATTTTAGAGATGTCATAGCATGTCCTCAAAGCAGTGGGAATGTCAATATTGCAATACATTTGAGGTGTTGATAGATTTTGATGCATACGACCATCAGAAGAAATCTCTTACCTACATACTACTTCAGTGAAACATCTTATCACCTAGAAATAATGTAGACATTTTTTAGCTCCATGAAATCAACATACAATTAAGAAATAAGAAGTTCTACTATATTTTAAAATCATAATCAATTTGTTGGTTCAGTCACGGATTAGTTATTACAAACATGGATTATTGTAATAACCCCTTTCTTCACTCCCAAATTCTACTGCCCTGACTTTACCACTTATTGGTGAAATTTTGAGCAAATCATCTGGGATTTATTGATAGGTTTAAGTGAGATAACATAAGGCACCAAGCAAGCACTCAAAAGATATTAACAGCTTTTATTTTTAGACATAGTAAACAAATTTTCTGGCAAGTTTTCTGTATCTAAAAGTTAATAAAATATTAATACATTAACATCTACTGAATTAGATTAAACTTGGAAGCATCACTGACCAAATGTATTATTTATACTTCTGGAAGTAGAAACCTGTATCATTGAAAATGATTTCACTGTGTTAACACATGATAGTTTTATTCATTTATTAACACATGTCATAATTTGACAAGAATCTTTGTAGATACTTACGCAGATAAATCTGTATATGTATACTCCAGATAAATCCATGTCTCAAGTCATGTTAAACTTTCAACTTAATTTTACATTTATTCTGCTTTGATGAACACACAAATTTAAGACAAATTGAAGAGCTTTCTTGTTTAAAACTTACCTCTGGATCTTATACTTTCCATTTAACATGAAAGATGTACTAAAGGTAAGATATATTACCACTTAAGGGGAGATTTATAGAATTATTGTGCAGGAGGGAAATCAACTGCATGACCTCAATTATAGTTAATGGGGATTGTGTGGCAGACACCTCATGCACTAAGCAAAGAACACAATGGCTAATGCTATTGATGTTAAGATTACATTAAACCAATAACTCATGCCAGATCTTTGAAATCTTAAACTTGGCTCTGATTTCACAGAGTCTAAGTATGCTATTCTCAGCAAGTAAGAAACCTCTCATACAAGGAAATACCTTGTGTAACAGAGTGTTATCATAATTGAGTAATCAGTACTCCAGATTGTCACATAATTTTCTTGGTTTAATTTTAATACTATGTTTTATAAGTGGATTAACTGATTACTTAATATACTATTTAAAATTGTGAGTATGTTGTCATTGACTTATTACTTGAATAACTTTGAAGCATTAGATTTTAGCTTCCAAATTTGCCTAATGAGACATTCACAAGTTCTTAAACATCTGGTTTACCGAAGGTTTGCATTTTTGAGGCAGTTGTCTAGATTTAAAGGTAAAAATAATGACTAGAGACTATCTTCTCTCTGTAAAACTAAGGGATGGCATTCTGGTTACCAGTAATTTTCAAACCCTGCCTCAGTCCAGCAGATAGATCTGTGTCACCTAAGAACATTTTAGAAGTGCAGATCCTCTGGTCCCATTACACACCTGCTAAATCACAACTTCTGAGCCTGGAGTCCAGCATTGTGGATTCCACATTTATTGCCTTTGGTGATTCTGATAGTTAAGTTTCAGCACCATCTTTCTAACCAAAAATGGTTACCAACCCTTAGTCTCATGCTCATAGAAGATAGTGATTTTTAGGTTTATTTATGAATATAATGTGAGTAGAAATATACATTTCAAGTTAACAGTTTATCTGCTGGATGTTCATTCATATTTTAAAGTAACATATTTTAAAGTGGGAGAAGGAAATATCATAATAGAACATATTAGAAATTTAAGACAAGAATGTCCATAACTAAACTGAAATGCTTAGTAAGTTAGATGATAGGAAGTGATGGATACAGACCTCAGGTTCCCAACCAGATAGACCACACACCAGAGAGGCAGCAAGCTTGTTTCATGGTCTTGAATAATTGCAGCTGAACCAGCATGGACTCAGTAAGCTAAAATCTTCATTTGTATAATCAATGTCTGAATCCCTCTTATCTATTAAAAATTAAATTACTTTGGAAAACATGAAGGAAACCAAATAACTCTTCTTGAAAATATCTAAGCAGTTGAAATGTATTTTTAAACACATAAACCATATATAAAACTTAAACTTTGGATATATGTTGTTTCATAAATATTTCTGAACATACATATGGATAAAGGTAAGGGACATACATATGGACTAAGGTAAGGGCTTATGATGCAGAAATAAAAATCACAATCCCTACCTTCAAACAACTTGGACATACTTTTTACATCTACAATGTAGGTAACTTGTGGTTGTCAATGCAATTTATGTTCCTGTGTATCCAAGAGAAAAAATAAAAATACTTTGATATAAGGACCAAAGATGATAAAGATTCAGACAAAAGGTTTCTCCTCTCAGATTATTTTCTAACATAAATCTGAGATTGAAATAGTCTGCTATACCAGTGGATTTAAACAAAGTGTATAAGATTTTAAATTATTTCATAAATAAAAGCAATAAGTTAATTTAAAATGTTTGTATAATTAACATAGGAGAAATACTTGTCATTTTTACATCATTAAATAATGATACATTACATTATCATTTTCATTACAGGAATCATTATGCACAAATAAAAGCTGTGTAATTTACTAGGATCAGTTGTAATTAATATTTGTTCAAATTAAAACCTTTCTCCATCAGTTGAAATCTCTGATGAAAATGTGTTCTTAATGGAATTATATTAAAGATTTGACACTTTAATTTGAAATATTGAGGTTTTCACATTTGATCATGTTTGTTCAGTGCCAAAAATTTAATCCTAGTCAAGAGAACAATGATCAACACCATGTATGAGTTACTCATTGTTTAAATCACAATATGGAATCACTTACTTTTTTATGAAGACCTTCATAAGTGTTTTTCACAGCATATCTCTTATAATAAAATGAACAGCTTAAATTTTGGTAGTAATGTTTTTCATTATTGTGTTTTAGAAAGGTTTGCTATAAAAAGGGCATTGTAAAAATTACAAATTATGTTTGAGTTGCCATAATTTGTTCTCTTTCTCCTATTGAGGAGCATACAGTGATGGTGAGAACACATACAGAGGACATGCAATAAATCATATTTCTAAATGCTTATTTTTAATTGACTTGCTGAAAACAATCTCTTATGTTTATATTCATTAACCTCACACATCCACAACTTTTTATGTGACTCACTTTTTAGGGGGATTCAGGAGGACCATTAATGTGCCAAGAAAACAACAGGTGGTTCCTTGCTGGTGTGACATCATTTGGATACCAGTGTGCCCGTCCTAACCGCCCAGGGGTGTATGCCCGTGTCACAAGGTTCACAGAATGGATTCAGAATTTCCTACATTAAGCCTTTCCTAAAACAAACATGAAAGTGGGCAGTTTTCCAATCACTCTAAGGAACATAGAAACTGAGAGTTTCATGGGGAAAAAAAAAAAAGTTACCACAAGTCTTATTTATTCTTACATTGGCCTTAAAATGCTGGGATGAAGGGAAGGGGCAAAACACAAAAATCTTAAAATTAATCTTTATGATACAAAGTAACTTTTACATTTTGATTTCATTGTGAACAGATTTTCTTTCACAGATATCATTACTTTGTTCTTAATCATTATTTTTACCATTTTCTGTTATTTACATTGATTTGATTTTAAAGCACAAGCCATACATTTTTAAAAGTTTAAGAAAAATTAGAAAAAGATGTGAAATAAATTGTATTGTCCAAAGTATGTCATTGAAATAAACTACTATAAATTGTCTGGTTTCAGTTTAGTTTGTTATTATTCAGTTTAGTTTGTTATTATCAGACTCTTGCTTTCTCATCCAATGAATTTCCATTTCAACTTGAGCATAAACAATATATTTCCTGCTCATGTAAAATATTTATTGTAAATTCATATCAAAGACCTGACTGTGATATGATTGGTTGCCTGTTTCCCTCATATAAAGCTGAGCAACAAATATACACAGGTCTCTATATCACCTTAGCATTAAAGCAAAAAGTAAATCAACAAATATGGTAAGTCTATACAGATCATTTTTACCTGGATAAGTCATACCTTCCACTTATTTTAAGCTAGTATTTTTAAGTCTCAGAACATAAACAGACATATTAAAGAAATATAACTGTTAGAAATGTTTTTCTTGGTTTATGTGTATTATATTTGCTATTTCTAGCATGTGAAAAACTTACTAAGACACAGCTGAATTGTGCATTAGAAGGCCAAAAATGTGTAATAAATGAATTTTCTTTGCTTCTTTAATGTCTTGGATCATTTCCAGAGGAACTGCAAACTTCAATTTAGCTGACCACACAGAATCTGTTGATTCGGGTACACAAAATTCATACTTACTTAATGCAAAACACATATATACAACATTCTTGCATGAGTATATGATAGAAAAGAGAGTGATATTTAGAGAAGTTTAAAGAACGAACCAATCAGTATGGATATTGAAAGAGAGGAAGCTTGAGTTACACCCAGAAGGAATGAATATTACTGATGCATTTAATAGAGTATCAGGACCTTCTGCACTGGTGGTCCCTGAAATCCTGAAAGTTTGGGGAGAGTGATCAGTAGCATGTGTTCTGGTACCAAAATAATCACATTGAGTAACAGTCATACAAAGGGTAAAATGTCACATAAAGAAGGTGTAGCATGATGGAGGATTACAAATATCCACAAAGAACTCTGTAATTTACTCTTAGGACAAAATTCAGGAGCCCCTGAACACACGCTTCAAGAACTTTTTAATTATTTGATCAATAAGAATGATGAAGCATCAGGGGTAGGTTGTATTGTTTGTGTTTAATACTTGAACATTGTCCCAGATTTCTTCTGTATTTCCCAACAGGTGTTAAAGCTATGTTCTGAAAACACAAACACAACAGATAGACCATCTAATCCTTTTCAGTTTTTGAGAGTCAGCTAAAATTTTATGAAACTCTTAGGACAACATCACTATCATCTTCTAATAAGAGAGACGTTTGTTCATTCCACCCACAGCCATTTATGGATTTAGTCATTAATACCAGAAGTTATCCAGACCTGGATAAAGATAAAAGGCGAAAGCAAAGCCCCTCTCCATCATTTGCTTGCTTCTGTCATGCAGTTGTTACAGTCCTGGGTGGCACAACACAGGAGAAACCTAGCTTCCCTTTCATCAAGTCCTGACTAAGGGAAGAAGTGCATGGTGAGGTGAAAACATGGATGGAACAGGGAGATCTGGTCTCCTGTGAGGATAGGTAACCATGGAAAGAGGAAATGCAAAATGAGGCCAGATCTCAGCTTAGAATGCAGATGACCATTCTCTCAGTCTTGAAACACCTGAAAAAGGGTCAGTAACTATTATTTTCTATTCTGCACCTCAATTTTGCCAACAAATTCTAGGAAAATGCCTTAATTACAGCAACCTAGTATCCAACTGAAAAGAATTGATAAGGAAAATATTTTCTTTTAGCTCTATGCCCATGACTTCCATTCTCACCACACTTGAACAGTTTTATCTTCATGTAGTGATGTGACATATCCGCATTGTGTTCACATAAGAAATTTAGACAACACCAGTGATCATTCTTCAGAAACAAGAACTCTTTATTTGGTTAAAGGGAGCACAGGGACATTTGAAGACCAAATAGTTACAACTCTATCTTGAGAAGAACAAGTCATAAGCATCGAAGAAATTAGAAGACAGAAAGGAGCCACTGTTTACTAGCGCAAACAAACCCTCATCAATGAATATTCAACCATTGATGACTTCCTATCCATGTGACACAAGTTCACCTAATTTGTAGTACTTTTCCCATCCTGAAATCTTGATGTGCTGTGCTTAGCTCCATATTGATGGTGACCATTCACCTGGTCCCAACTGTAAGACCTCTTTATATACTTACAGAGGCTAAATTCAGTCAGGGCAAATGCTGCAGCTATCTGCCTCCAGCATCAATCACAAACCCCAAACCACCACCTTTGTTTGGTGGGAAAGGGAGGGACCACATTGATCCAGAACCCTCAGAGAGCTACTTGCAATTATATAGGCAACATGTGAAGACATATGATTTATACCATGTATGTCACTTCTTTTGTTCACGATTGACTGCATTACTGTTTATATAGCTATTAGTAAAGTTATTACATTACAAAATCTGTTGAATTTTAAACTAAAAATATTGTAAGGCACATGTCTTACACAATTGAAATAGACAATTCTTGCCTCTAAGTAAAGTGTTTCAGGAGATTTATACCACAGTTAATGAAACAGCTTCTTTCTGAAGATATTTCCTAAACATCGTCCAACCAAAAGCAGAAAAACCAAATGAAGATGATTCATTTTTAGAAAAGAATTTTTTTTCTATGGTAATACATGTGTTTGTGTGTGAATTCAGGTGACAACAGAGATAAATTTCTTTAATCAAAAGAGCATGTATTGAAAAATGAAATGTCATAAAAATAAATATTAGAACAGTTCGTTTTTATCAAACACTTATGCAAAGGTAAAATATTTTTGCACACTGTAAATTTCAATACAATTTACTTACTTTAACTAGATTACAACCTATGAAAGGTGAAAGAAATAAAAATAACTGCTTCCAACACACATACTCTTGATGTGTTGACAGCAATTTTATCTGCATGGTCCATTCCATTTACTTGAAGTTTGGGTGCATCCTTTAGCAAAATAAGCATGTCTCACTCCATTATTAGCACAGCATATTATTTTGTAAATGAAATAATAAACATATAAAAGTTGTTTGAATATTTGCCTCAAGGGGGAGCTTACAGTTCATCTTGCAGATCCTTTGAGATTTCAAGCCATTCCAAGCTAATGTTCTGATGCCATTCCTTATACTGATCCAGAATTATAAAATTATTTTGTTTTCTGGAGGCAAGTCAACGTATCATTATACTTCCATGCCACTTTCCTTTCTGGTACTCTTTGAAATCCACAGTGTGGACTGGTTTGGGCTAGTTTTTGTTCTTCCTTTACTGAAAAATATAAAAAGAAATAAGTTCAGTGCCTGAAACTTCTTATCAAACTAGTCATGTCCTGGTCCAAATGGAGATCTCTCAGACACTTATTTATAAATGAGTCTTCTCTCACCAGCATATTTTTCCATTCCTACAAAAAATACTGAATTATTCCAGTGTGTGAAGATGGCAAACAGTTTTTATGAATAACCAAAACCAAAAATGTCTTTCTCTGCATCTTCATAATTTAGTGTCATACAAAAATGTGTCTGACACAATACTAAAATTTTCCATTTTTCCCTAGTAAACGTGTTTGTTCTTAATCATTGATTTTTTTTTTTTTTTTTTTTTTTTTTTTTTTTTTTTTTTTTTTTTGTAATCTCACAGTTTGAGCACACTGCCATGAATATATGCCACATTTAATACCAACTCATCAGAAACCATGCTCTGGTACTAAGTGTAAGGGCCACCTAGCCCCTTTCTTCCATCACTTTCCTGGTTCTATACTTATGTCACTTGGTCCCTAAAAACTTAAGTGTGCCTCAGAGGCCTCTGAAACTAATGAAGTTCATAGCAGAGCCAAACTTTTGTAATTTGGGAAGATCCAAGTTCCTTCTCCAGATCTGAGATAGAATTTACTCTTGTCAAACCTAGCATTCTAGCCCACATTTCAAGCCTGTGCTTGGGATTCTGCTTCTTTCCATAATATGGTCACTTTCTGGGGACCTGCAGAGTGTCTACTCATGTTTTCTGAAGTCGTCTTCTATCAGATTACTTGTCAAGATCTGGACTTCTTTGGTCCAGTTTCCAGAGGTTAATCACGCACCTGGATCACTGTTCTTTACCTGTCCTTATTCACTGTGTTCTGCACTAATTTCTTCCCATGAGCATACCCCCTCAAACCTGCAATATCTGCCCCAGTCCCCACAGGTATACCTCCCCCATCTTATCCTCGTCATCCAAAGACATTGCAGAACTCTATCAGTGACATAAAAAAAACTATTTCTAACCACATTATGTGAATCATTTCAATTTTAAGTATTATTTAATTCACTTCGATTTAACTGTTTCATGACCAAAACAAAATTTATCCAAATTCTATATTTTATAGATTTTCCTCCAAATAAATAAGAATATAACTTTATTCTACAAAGTCATCTAATATGAATAGAAAATGTCAGGCAAACTTTATTAGAACCACAGTTTTAAATGGTTAAAAAAACTGGTTAAGTTATTAATGTGACTTTTGTGTAAAATTAGTATTTCATTTAAGAATCACTACTGGTTAAGGGAACAAGTGTTATTTTGAACATGACATGGAATGATAGAAACCATTATGTGTACCAGATTGGAATTTAAACTTTCTGCAAGGCATTCAGATGATAATGGAGTTGAGTCTTTGATGAAGTTTCTCCTTGCTTTCCTGGAAGAAAGGAAAAGGGGAGGATCTAAGAACAAATGAATGAAGTACTGTAGCTAATTCCGGCATCTGGAAGTGCTCAATTTTCACTTATTCTCTCATTCTGAGAATTTCAAACAAGTTAAAGTCCACAGATCTTCATGCTTTAAAAACCTACAAGATTTTGAATGAACAAAATTGCCATAACAATGCACTATTTGAGAAAAACAAAACACATTTTTGAGAAAATGCAGTTACTTGACATTTTCAGCACTTTTCACTAGTGAGAACCTCTAATTCATATTTTCAAATCATTTTCTCAAGCTGATTTGCCATTCACAGGTCTTCCTTAACAGTTTGCTGGGTTAAGAGGGGATTGGTGTCCAACCTTTCTGCTTCACAGTTTTTCACAATAAAAAATCATCTTTTTATCTATTGTCTTAGGAATTAGGGCAAGAAACTACATATTTACTATTGTTCTTATTCTGTATACAATTTTGAAAAACAAACATATATATAGAAAGTCAGGAAGACACAAAGTGTGATGTTGATTTGCCAGGTTCTATTTGTCATTATTAGAATGATTTTACATCTAGTGAATTACAGATTACATCCTTTTAAAAATTTATGTGAATCACGTGTGCCTACCCTATTTTTCACCTGGGTCTGTGATTACTTAGGGGAGTCTTTGGAATTTATTTCAGGAATGACTTCACTAGTTGATTCTTCTCTGTTTGAGGCATTCTTCAGGTCAGTATCATCTAAAATACTCCAAGATGTTTAGGTCATTCTAATAAAAATGCTCTTATTAAAATCCAACATCTTTTACTTTTTTATTTTACATATTTATATTTCATTTTTTATATTTGCTTGACAAACTGATACATGGATAAACTTCTCTATCTGAAGAGCATAGATAAGTAGATATAAAAGGTGGAATATTCTCCAGAAATTTGTTATTCAGGTACATCATTTTGTTTCAAAGGTCTGCCAAAGAACGACATTTTTTTTGCCATGTACTTTATTTCCTATTCTTAAATTATCCCTTTGAAAAATCAGAATCCTATGACTTGAATTTGGAAAAGGTACTATGAAATACATCTGCAAAAATCAAGCCTTGCATACAACTGGATGTCCATATTGAAAGGCTTTGCATTAATTCTTATATTTAAAATCAATGGAGAATATAGCATAGTGCATGAATTGTTAAGTTTTTAAGAATTCCAATTTTAGATCCCTTCTATATGCTACTTGTGGGACCCAAGGTTGATTAAGTTACCCATCTAAGGTACCATCTTTCCAATTGAAAACTAAAAACAGAAGAACACCTATTTCATAAGGGATGTGAGGATTAAATGGGCCACTGTGTTACTTCTGTAGTCAAGGCATATCTTGTAAGGTTGAATGTACTGGATTTGTACTGGCAGATACAAACATCAGAACTTCTCAAAGGAAAATTTAAAACATAATTAGTTTTACAGTAATATTTTTTAAAGATTTCCGAAAACCCATATCATGGCTTTTATATGAGGTATCTCCCAAAAACTCACATGTGAGATAATGCAAGAAAATATAGAGGTGAAATGATTGGATTATGAGTGTCTCAACCTAACCAGTTTAGTAATCAACTGATAAATTAACTGGGTGGTGACTGTAGGCAGGTAGACGTGTGACTAAAAGAGGTAGGTTATGAGGCACTTGCCTTCAGGGTATAAATTTTGTCCCAGGTGAGCAGAGCTCTCTCTGCTTCTGGATTGCCACGCTTTGAGCCGTTTTCCTCTGCCGTAACTTTCTGCCTCATCTTGGGCCCAGAACTATAGTGTGGGCCATCTGTGCACAGAGACCTCTGAAACACTGAGCCCCAAATAAACTCTTCTTCCTCTACAGTGTTTTTATCAGGACTTTTGATCACAGCAATGAGGAAGCCAACTAAAACAACCCATTTGAAGTTTTTCAAGTTGTCTCTATGTAAATGAATTATTTACCTTTTATGCAGCATCTGGAAACAGCAGGTTCCAAAAGCAACCAATATCAGTAAAAGCAGTGGTATCGTTGGTATGATAACATAAATTAGATTAGGAATTATGCCTACAAAAATAAAACAGACTTAGTGTGCTAAAAAAGTGAGGAAGGATTCCAGTACCAGTCACATAAGAATTTCCCAAAAAAAAAAGATCAAATAGCACTATTACCAATAAATAGATCCCAGACAAGTTTCATCCCAAACTATTAAAAATCTAATGAAATAAAATATTCATATTTTGGTAAATATTAAAAAGAAAAATTTTACTCCACCAATTGTCATAGTCCAATTCAATATCTGTACTTTTAAAACCATTATTAAATCTATAATTCAAACACGGACTAATTTTCATAATCTCTTACTAATCTTAGTTTCTTCACTTCATGAATTGTTCTCAGTCATTACTTAGAGAAACAAGAACTGATTATTAAGGAATAATTATTAAGATCATTGTTGACTTATTGGATAATTATCCTAGCCAATAAATTCAGTACCATGATATTATGCAAGTCTCTGGGATTAAGTCAAAATATGTAAATATTAAATAATGACACAGTCATAACCCAGAGACATAAGATTCCAGAGGCACAAAGACATGATCTTAATTAAATTCTAAAATGAATCATTTTTTAATCCTTTCCCATCACCCTTGATAATGTTAGGTATTCTAAGTAAAATTAAAAAAAAATCTGCAACACTCAAGTCCCACACAGCACAAAATGACTTTATTAAACACCTTTTTTTCAATGTTGTACAAGGTAAAATATTCCTAATGTAATTATTCACTGATATCTATAATTAAGTTTAGATATTCTGAGCAGTTTTTAAGTCATGCACCTGGAAAATGAAACGTACTGTCTTAATATCATGTCTGTACAAGGAAAGGAAACTGAACAACCCATGAATTTAGCTTGCTAGCTCTAAGTTGTCATTATGATTCCTCTAAATAGCTGCTCAAAGTGGACAAGATGCAGATGAAGCTAGTCATTTAACTGCATCTCCCCTCCTTTGTTAACAGAAGAAATATTCGTGAGATTTAGTGATGGGGTACTTTGGGGATATTTCATCTCCTGTTTTGAGCCTCCAATAGTGACGTTTTAAGAATTAATGAAATACTTTCTTTTAAAATTACCATTATCAATATATACACTTTCTATATATATTACTAATATATAATGATAAAGGTAAAAAGTAAGTACTTCCTACTATTTGGCAAAAAGATTTTGAGACTTTGGGTCTTAGGCTCAATCTTTACAAAACAAATTGGCATAGGGCTATGCTAAAAAAAGCCCCTAACTGATATTGAGAGCAATGTCTGATTAACATGCAGTTTGCATTTCATTTCCTTAGTAAGGAAGTGGTGTTCAGGAGGCAGCAGCAGAGAGTTTTTTGTACTCATCTCTTTCCAAAGTGCTGTGTGGTGATGTCACTTTGGTGGTCTTAAACTGACCAGGTAGCAATATTTACACTACAGAAATTGGAAAAGTCTTCAAATCAGGCTTTTCGTTTTATACCTCACTTTGTCCACTCAGACGATTTCCACTTACCAGCACACCACTGTTTGCAGGCATTGCATGTGCCAATTTTCCCCTACATTAGGGAAATTCTTTGTAAATCCAGGTTTTCACATGATCACTTAGTTTAGTACTAGATACATTCACTAGAAGTGAAAATCTTTAGAAACAAAAGCAGGTTCTTCTACTAAAAGAGTCGCTTAGTATAATTTGTTCTAAACTCGTTCAAAAATAAACTTCCATAGGCCCATATTTAGTGCACAACTTCCCCAAGCAACAAGAACTATTTCACTGAGGTCAACGTAAAGAGATGTTTGAAAACACGGTTCTATACTCAACAGAATCAAGACATCTGAACTAATTACCTGCTTCAGTAACAACCACATTTTGCTGGGTGTCTCCTGGTTGGTTTGTAAGATAAGGCTTTTCTACAGGTTCGGTTGGACTAATCTCTGTAAATAATTAGTGCAGAAATCATAAGTAATAATTAAACGAGAAATGCAAACACATAAAAATAAAAGGTTTTTTATAAAACAGTGAAAACATACTGATTTTGATTTCTGAACAGTTTACAACTAAAATGTATTCTGAATTTAAACTTAACATAAAATGTTCTCACTATACAGTCAACATTTAATTATGTTTGAATTGAAAGATGCACTTGAATTCTCTCTGCAACTGCATTTAGCAATTGACAGAAGGTTCATGTTAATGACAGCCTGCTACAGGCAATAATGATAAAGCAGACACAAAGTTAGGCAAAGAGAAACAAGAACGTGCGGACATAAGAAGGAGACTTTAGATGCAATTCAAAGACAGACAAAGATAGCCTCTTTACTAATATCAATTTAACATTTAGGTTTCTTCTTGTATAATAATCTGCACATGACCATTTATGGATTGCATTTTAAATCAGTGATTCAAGACTCAACACTGTTCTGAAGCACATTTCTGTCCTACACAAACAATGCCATTCTTAGATTTACTTTCCAATAGTGTCTACTTCTTTACATAACAACAATAAATTCAAGTTTGCAAGTTGTTTCTTTTGACTTTTATGATATGAGAGCTCTTTAATAACCAAAAACTTTTAAATGTTGAAATTTCTTACCATGATCTGCTACATGTAGAGTACAACTTCCCTAATCAATAACAACTTTTTCATTGGGGTCAATATGAAGAGGTGCTTGAAAATATAATTCTTTGTCATTGATACAGTCAAGACACATGAACCAATTACCTACTCTGTAACAACTGCTAATGCATTTTTATCCTAAAGAACTATTTTATATATTGATTTAGTGAAAGTAAATTTTATTAATAAAAAACTATAACTTTGCTTTCATTTGTTCCAAAAATGTAATTCTGTTTAATTTTGCCAGTTGATGTGAAAAAAATCACATGCAACCTCTTATATCATCTTTAGAATATAGATATTTATAAAATGATGTTTACTACTCTTATATTGTCATAGAGTCTCTAGTCACTGAATACTTTAATAGCCTCCTTTTGGTTTCTAAGTCAGTCCTATCCTATATTCTACAGAACTTAATCATTCTATGACTTCAGGTAGTCAACTAGTGTTTACTAAGCAAATTATATAGATAATATGCAATAAATCAACATAGAACTGGTTACTTTAAAATAATTTTAACAAGTTTTTATTAAATTGCTGTTTGCTGATTAAATATAATTTTTGAAACATAATTGCATACATGCTTTTTTAGTATCTAAAACAACAGTGCATAAGGCAATTTTAATACATAAATTAGATTCAGATCTACCCTAATGAAAACGTCTTTGGATATTATTGGTAGCGCCAAAGAATAGATATGTAACTAACAGGCAACTAACAAATAAAGGAGGAGAGGTAAGAAAGAAGCTTCAAAGTCAATTATTCTGTTTCTTCATAGACAGGTTATTCGATGTCACTGGTAATATTATTAGATGGTATGTAGGAGCAGAGACAAGAGTTTGCATCTAGCAAAGTTGGAAAATAAAGTTCAAAATAATCAGTGCTATAATTTATATTTTTTAGTTAACTACACTCCTTAGTCCTTTCATTCCTCACCAATGAAAGTCAAGCACTGACTGCACACTTGGGGAAATTAATCAAATCAAATCCCTACAAAGTAGGAACTAAGCTTGAGGAAGGTTGACTAAATAGAAAACAAAGATTAAAATGTTAAAAGTAAAATAAAGAATAAAAATTCTAAGCATATTAAAAAGAGCAACTATATCCTTGTGCATGTGATAAGAAACAGTAAATATGTAAAAGATGTCTTAATAAATATAGATTATTTGAAGATTGGGTACAATGTAGAATGTCTTAAATGCTCTTACATGAATAATATAAACTTAGATTACTGGCTTAAGGTGGTGGTGCATGCTCAGAAGGCTGAGGCAGGAGGATCCCATGTTCAAAGCCAGTCTCAACAAAATTGGGGTACTAAGCAACTCAGTGAGACCCTGTGTCCAAATAAAATACAAAATAGGGCTGGGTATGTGGTTCAGTGACTGAGTGCCCCTGAGTTCAATCCCTGATACCCCCCAAAATAAATAAATGAATAAATAAATAAATAAATAAATAAACCTAGATTACTAACACAAAAAAAGAAGATTGTAAGTTCACTTGTGTCTTAAATAACAAGAGAAAGTTTGAATACAAATATAATAATAATAAAATAAAATGATCAGACAGCTCACCTAATAACTCAAAAGAAAAGAAAGGGAGATATTTTACTAAGAATGTTCCATAATATATTCTTTGTTTCATTCAATATTTTTAAGTACATAGACTGGTAAAAATTTTACATATTCGAAAATCTCAACTTTATATTTTTTCATGAGAAAAATAGAAAGAGGAAGAGCAAAAGTGCATAACAGTCTTAGCTTTGGAAAGGCTTCCAGGAGGGTAATGATGGATTTAACAACCAAAGGGGTAAAAGAATAAACTCACCAGGGATATACAAAGTTGGCTAATATTCTCAAGAGCAGAGTAAACAGAAAAGAAGGGTAAATCTAATCCAAATAATCCCTTGTGCTTTACGGTCTTATGAGAAAAGGAATCATGTAATTTCAACAGAATAATGGAAGCAGCAGTACTTGGTTATAATTGCCTTCTGTGAAAACATATTATAAGGTCAAGCAGACAGTCCTTAGAGGAGTTAAAATGACACTTTCAAACATCAAGCAGAAAAACAGTCCAAGAAAAAAAAAAGCCTAAGTATCTAACCTGACTTTCTCAGATGATTAAAAAAATATGAGTTTACTTAGTTTTGATTAGTCCTCCTTTTACTCAAATATCAATTTAGTCGAAGTGTCCTTTTCAAAGTCATTCAAAATTACAATTTTAAGTTGGAAACCACAGTATCTAGCTTAGGTCAATGCGATCTTCCTACTTGCTGCATATGCTAAGTGATTAGAGATTTCAAAAGAAAGTTAATTAAGAAGGTATAATTCAGAGAATGGGAATCAGAGGGAGAACATGTTAAATGTCTCTACTGTTTTTCACTATAGTGAAAGGAGCTATGATCAGACGGATTTTTACTGAGGACCATATGACAAGTATTATGCTAAGGCATGTTAGTTTAATAGAAGAAGTTGCTTTGTTCCCTTGGGTTCAAAGGAAATCATCTGAAGGATTATCACTTCATGTGTAAGTCTACAGGTACTCTGCTGGCTTATAGCTTCTTTCCTTCCGCACACTACAGTAAATGTTAAACTATTTTAACATATATATTCATTGTTTATAAAATAAAATTCAAACCCAATAACACCATTTGGTTTTATTTTTTAATGACTATTTTCTCCTAATGACACCTCTCCAACTTGTTTCTACTAACTCCCTTCTATTTGGCTCACTGGACAGTTTGCTACTTAGAAAACAAATATGCTTCAGTACACTGAACCATAGAAAAAGTTGCAAGGTGATTCACATTTCTTAGTGGAAAAACAAAAGAGCCCAAGGTAGAAAAGCTTAAAGACAAAACCTAATATGAGCAGATTTATGCACAAAATCTGCTACACTTACTGATGCTATTTCTTACCTGGTTCATACTTGCAGATATAATTGTGCTTCATGTTGCACCTGTCATCATTCCATTGGTAAAGGTAGGGACCCCCAAGGCCAGGATTGGCAGTTGGTTGATGATACATCACAACACACTTTTCACTTCCACAGGAAGGTTCATCTGTGTACCAGTTTCTACAGGAAGAGAGTGACAGAAAACACTTCTGAGTAGTTATCTCTGTTGGTTTCTGACATCTCTACAGGAAAGAGAATTTTCATATCCCAGAGCACCACAGGACTCCTCAGGATCCATACTGACCGGTACTGGGAACTGCTTCCATCAGACCACTGGTAGAGATCTGGGCAGGCTCCAGATGTTTGGCCATCTCCATTCCTCCAAAGCCCTATCCAGAAGTCACCATCAGAAATGCCTGTCCCAGGTTTTGTCAGATTTTGCAGCATGCTCTCTATTAACTTCTGTTCTGCTTCATTCTCAAGACTGAGGAGCATGCCTCCCTCACTCTCACAAGCCAGGCGTGCCTCCTGGAAGCTCACTCGGCTGGAGAGTTCATGGAAGTAGGCCATTTTGTAGCAGGGATGCTTGGAGTCGGCAAAGCATACCTTTTGGCCTAAAACAAAAGGGGGAGAAAAAAATATGCCCATATACTTATTATCTGGACTACATTCATTAGGCCACTAATCATCAAAATTAAAGAACCAGTCAAGAGAGGAAACACACCATCAAGAATGTTTTTCTTATTGAACTGTTTTGTAAAATTTATTTTCTAGCTTATTACTTTCAACTTATAAAAGCAAGCTGATTCTTTTGTAAATTTGGAAGATAACTCATAAAGGAATTAATTTATTAAAAATGAAGTAAAACAAAACAATTTCATCTATGATGTTCTGAAGACACTACAAAGAGGCATATTTACAGTGAAAATTTTTTGTGTCTCACAAAAAATCCATTAAAATTGAAAATTAAGAGGCCAGAAAGAAGATAATTATAGTAATAAATGATTACTTAATATAAAACTATATCATAAGTAACAGCATAAACTTCCAGAATGCTATCTATGGGGGAAAAAAAAAAAAGAACTCTCCTTGGCAATTCTCTGAGTATTTTCTGGTTTTATTTGACAAGTTGTGTATGAACTCAATCCCTAGGCCAACATCTTCTCTCACTTTGCAGAAACATCTAAGATAAATTAAAAATTCTGAGTGAAAACTCTCAAATTTGAACTTAGAGAATTGAGTACTTAAAAAGAAAAAAAAATAAATTTTACAAAAAATATTGATGGCTTAAAAAGCAGATGGAATAAAGATATCATGAAATAAAGGCTAGTAATATATGAAATATATTGAAATATGAAATATAGGCTAGTAATATATCTCAAATGACTAATTATTGCCTTCCTGTTCATTTGAATGGAGGTAAGGACAGGCTGAAATTTGATCAAACATGTCATTCAAAGACAGTTAAAAATGATTAGCCCAAAAGTGATAAGGTGATAAATATTTAGCAGACTTGAGAACAAATTATCACTCTACGGGATCTATTTGTACATGAAACATATAGTAAATAACAATGATTTCTTCAAATTTAACCTAAAGAGTACTCCATTAAACCAAAATTAATTCCTTTTTAGTTTGAACATAGTAGCATTGCACTTTTTAAATTTTCCCTAATTCAAAATTACATTTAATTTAATTCCAAATTAATTGTATTAATCTTAATGATTGGGGATTTTACTATACATTTCTTTAGGAGTAAAGATTGGGGTCAGGCAAATGTCCAAAATCTATTAATAACAAAAGGATATTCAAAATTTGAAAGGAAGTTTAAAAGTAATCTTTATTTTACTTGTATATTAAAGCCATTTATAAGCTATAGCATTGTGTTTAATCACCTATATCTATTGACTCTAAAAGGCATTATATGTTTTTGGATAAATTTGTTTTATTAGCCAGCACTACACAGAAGTTTAAGATAATTCTTGAAACTTCCCAATGAAATATCACCTTTTTCTCAAACTTCATATTGTGACATCACAAATTTACTTCTGGTAACGATATCTGCAAAGTTATAAATACATAGTCAACAAGAGGTTGCTTAAAATAAACATTTTCAAAATAGAATTTCACATACATATTAAGCAGAATGAGTTTTTCTAATTAGTGATGTAACTGCAATTATGAATGACCCTATTGGATCACACTCAAGCCATATGTATAAGAACATAAAAGTGGATAGAATTAATATAACTTTATCCACAACAAGATTCCAATTATTCCATTGTTCCTATTTCCTCTATCTTTCACCACCAAGCATATAATGCCAAGATTACAGAGACAATCTCCAGAAAGATCATGCTCTCTTTTGTTGGTTTTCCTTATTTATTGTTCATCTTTGACCTCCATTGCAAACTCTACAAAAATCTTAGTCTTGTTCTGATGTATATATAGGTTTAGGTTTTTGGTCCTGGAAAATAGACTTTCAAGTATTTTATGTAAAACTAAGTAAATTACTTCTCTAAGAAATTAGAAAAGTTTATTTTTACTACTATTATTAGATTATTTTTACTACTTTCTTACAGTTCATCTGCATAAACATTAATCTTGTTGGGTTTGAAGAACTTTTTCTACTATTTAAACTATCCAGTAGTTTGGGTTTGGAGGGTGTTATATACCTAAATTGCAAAATTAATACAGGTTTCAAAGTTTATACTCTTAATTACAGTACAGGACACTGAGCAAGTATATCACATCCATTCAGCTCCCCAGAATCAGCAATTAATGACCTATGATGACACTCAGATAGGAGGGAGTAGAAATCAACAGAAGGCCATTAACCTCACAACAGTGTCTGAGTGACAGGCATTGGGATCTTGACACAAGTTGAGAAAATAAAATAATGATTCCAACAAGGCCAGCAAGCCAGCCGATTTTCCCCTTTGTCTTATTAACTGTGATCTGGAATTAGCAACAGCACACTGAAAAATGCAAACAAATTAACAGACTGGCTAAACTCATGGTTAACAAAAGATAACGTGCTAATATGAAGGACCATGGGAAATACGTGAGAGACTTCAGGGAAAGCTGCAGGCTTTGGTCTGAAAATAAATAATCTTTGAGATGAGATGATGGAAGTCTCAATGGTCAACTGTAATATAAATGTCATTTTAAAGTTTCTCCTTAAAGATTACCAGTTTTGTGATGATTTCATTGTTTAAAATGGTGTTCCTATTATATTCTAACAGTGCCACTGAGTCTATATTTTTATGTCTGTATTTTAAGATCAAACTCTGTATTTATTTCCATCTACTACATCCTTTACTATATTTCCGAGTCTCCAAAGATGTCTTAACTACATTCCCTTGAGTTTCCAACTTGTCAAGAACTTTCAACCTTAGGTTTGATTCCAAACTTTCGAAATGTTAAATTTTTCCAACAAGATTGTTTTATTATATGTCAAAATGATTTCAAATTAAAAGAAAATCAGAAAAGCCAGATATTTTAATGAGCAAATTGTATTTATTTGTAACAATACCAGCACATATTCAGAAGATTCCTGGCTATGATTTATATGCTCAAAATCACAACTCATTTCCTTTGATATATTAAAAAACAAGTGCAATAATGATTGGCCAGTGAAGAAGTTACAAAAATAGTGATGAGAATCAATTCATTTGTAAAATTAAGACAGCAGTTCTAATAAAATGCACAGGATTGCTTTAAGTATCATGTGTAAATTACTAACACCACCAGCACATATTCAGAAGATTCCTGGCTATGATTTATATGCTCAAAATCACAACTCATTTCCTTTGATATATTAAAAAACAAGTGCAATAATGATTGGCCAGTGAAGAAGTTACAAAAATAGTGATGAGAATCAATTCATTTGTAAAATTAAGACAGCAGTTCTAATAAAATGCACAGGATTGCTTTAAGTATCATGTGTAAATTACTAACACTGCTGTTGATTTAAAGAAAAATAAGAATAAAAAACCAAAACTGTACAGACAAAGAATATTTTTAAAATAATTGACAACTAATAACGCATGGGCCCTGAGCAATAGCCAGCCTTGGCACTGTTTGCAGCAGGCAATCTTTGGTTGTGCATAATGAAGTGGTACCTGAGTCCTGGATGAAGGTGTGGAGATTGTGATAGCTGCACAGAAAAGGGACCTACAGGGGATCAGTAGCCAATTATAAATGGGAACAGACACATTAACTCCAAATGGTATTGACTAAATATTAATTGTACCTTCAGATTTTGAACTAAAAAATCACTAGCAATTCAGATCTAGCAAGGCAATTTCCAGGAAATTATGGATACATTACACAATTTTTTTATGGTTTACATATCATCAGTTAAAGCTGACACTGTGAATTTCTTTACATCCAATTCTATTTTACTACTGATTTCTACCTTATTGTGCAATTTTTGTCCAAACTGCAGCAAAATCAGCAGAAGCAGAAGCTTCTAAACCTCTTGGAGCATTTCAACTGATCCCATTTGGCTGCTATCTCAGTGGAACTCCAACAGCTGGGAAACAAATGTTGTCCTAATTCCCAGAAACCTTCTGCTAATGCAGATATTCTGGAAGCAACTTTCCCACTTCTGTAAATGCTAATCTTCTTAGAGAACAATTATAATTGCCTTTCTCTTTCTGTGAGATCACATGGAGAAATCCCCTGTCTCTTAGTTTCAAATTTTATATTCAACTAAAACCTTCCATTGATATTTTATGGAATAGGTAGGTATTCTGAGGATAATATAGCATTTTTTATTATATTAAGGTTACATTTATACTAACTATAAATAACTGTAACCTAGTATTTGTAGTTGAAAACATCCTTTGATTGTGGGATTATGTATGAGAGAGAAAGTAGAGTTTTCACCCAAGTTTCTACAAATACATGGAGAAAAATAAAACCCAAGATAGTATCTTTGCACTCATTTTCATTAATACAGTTTAAATCTAAGAAGTATTTAATCATTTAAGTTTGTTGTTTTTTTTGTTTGGTTTGGTTTTTTTTTTGTTTTTTTGTTTTTTTGTTTTGTTTTTTTTTTTTTTTTTTTTTTTTTTTTTTTGCAGTGCTGGGGATCGAACCCAGGGCCTTATGCTTGCAAGGCAAGCACTCTACCAACTGCGCTATCTCCCCACCCTCACTTAAGTTTTTCTGTACTGAAATATTCACCCTCTTATTTCATGTGCACATGTATGCACAAACACACCAAGTTACATACACACATACTTTTATTTGGAGTTAATTCTTAGTCATGGCTACTAAAATAAACATTCCTATCACTCACAAATAAAATTCTGCTACAATTCCCATTAATAGATGATCTCGTGTTTTTCCTTAGTTATGAAAATTCCTGTAGAGCTAAATATTGGCAGAGCCTTGAAGCACTTCAGGCAATGATGTAAAAAGGAAGGCCAAAGTCATGAAGTCATGGCATTTGCTTTTTCTTTCCGAATAGAAAAAAATCAATTAGTTAATTTTATTTTGCTTTTATTATTTATTTTCTTGTAGTTGGATACGCAGTAATTATGAAGTTGGCAAAACTTTTCTTATGCCCTACCCTACAATCAAATACTATCAATGTTAGGTAAGTAATGAATTTAGATCATATTTTTTCAATCAAAACATAGGAGACATATTACAAATCCCTACTTTAATTATTCATGATCTCTAATTACAAAAAGTTATATAAAGTAGTGTGGTAAATTAAACATGACTGAACTTTGGACATTTTAATAGAAGTCCATAAAATAATTTTTCATAATTACTTCCTACCCCCCTCAAAATCACACTGAAATATATGTTGATTTTACAATGTACTGGGTGGCATGACCTCTGAGAAAAATGCCCATAATTTTGAACTTAAAATGAAAGGGAATGCTATTAAGCTTAAGTGTTCTGCTTTTAGGACTTAATAGTACACCAACATCTTAAGAATTTTTCTTTTAAGTAAAAAAAAAAATTATTATATAAACTTTTATTTTTGCATCAGATATTTTATAATGTACTTAGTTACAGAGTGCACTACAGATGGAGTCCATGCTCATATAAAATCAAAACTTAGTCATGGTTCATCTTATGGATGTTGGTGGCAGAAGCAAGTCCTACTTCTACAGCTCGGAAATACTACAGGTTTTCTGAGAAGGGGATAAGACTTACTATTTTTTGTGTTTTTAATCCTGTTATTTGAAATAGAGATTATAATGATAAACAAATTAAGTAACAGTGTGACTGAAGAGTTCACTCATCCAATCAAAAAGAATTTGTTTCAAACCCTCTGTCAACACTTGAACTATGGGTATATGGAATTACTTAAATTTTCCTGGTCTGAGTTGTCTTACCTAAAAAATCAGAGTGTTTATGAGTTTTGTATAAATAATATAATAATCATAGCCTGACATTTATCAATAATTTTGAGTACACTACCTCACTTCCATTACAATTCCTGTAATTGGATAAGTTAGGAAAATATGATCTCTCCCAATGGTGGATGGCTAAGAAGCACCCCTTACAGTCTGTTCAACCAGGAAGTGTTTCCTTTGCCTCTAGGAAGCCTCTTCTTGAGGCACAGCACTTACCAAGTTTTGCTCTTCCTATCTTCTTGGCATGCATTTCTGTACAGGGCACAATTTGCACAACTGTGTTTGAAATCATTTAATTCTCCCAGCACACCTACGGTGTCAGTGCTTTAGTCATTGTTAAAATGAGACAAAGGAGGCAGAGAAGTGTAATGATTTCCCCAAGTTCCCACACATCACAAGTGTCAAAGTCAGGGTTTAAATCACCTTTCGGGCTCTGCAGTTCACTTAACTTGATTTTGATATTGTCCCCATATATGTCTCAAACTTAATATATTAATGAAATATTTCATGAAAAAAGATACTGAAAAGTATATACACTGTGCACGTTATCTATTATAATCACTAGCATTGACCAATTGTGCAATTATTGATTACTGGATGTTAATATTACTGGATGGAAGGGTTTGTGCATTAAGAACTTGTTTCTAGGGCCTTTGAATTTGCTCTTAGTGAACATTTAGACCAGAGTTAACAATGGAATATCTGCTATCTCAGACTTTTCTAGCCTTCTTATATTCCAAATAAAACAAAGAAGACCCAAACTGCTTTCCCAAAATACAGAGTATGCCTAGTCAAGTTATCAGATTGTGTTATATTTTCAGTAATAAGCTAACACAGAGAGAGAAGCAATCTCTCCTCACAGTTGTGTACCCCATCCACTGTGTGCAATTGCGTGGTGCAAAAGTTGTAAAGAATACAAAATTTTAGTAAAGCATCAGCTGGATTACCTCTCTGGACCTCCTTATCTATAACTGCCTCTTTTCTAACATTAAAGTATAGAAATTTCCATCTTTAGGAAAAAGTTGCAAAAACAAAACCATAAAATGATGGCAAACAGGAGTTAAGGAATAATGGCTATGATAAATGGGTAGTTTATTAAATGACTAGTAATAAAATTAATTTGTTCCCTCCCTGTCCAAGAGATACTTAAAGTAATTGCATATTTGAAAACTGCACTGTCATCAATTTTTGCTTTTGATGATGTCATGAAATTGATGTACAGGCTGAGCACTCAGCAGTTCTCTTCTACCTCTTTTACTATTATACCAACCTATAGGATACTGGTCACCACCCATGAATTTGCAATATTGTATGTTATCTGTATGATAAAAATAGAGGCCTCTAAATCATCCAGTCTCTGAAATAAATGATATGCTAGTTGTAATAAGGTTGAACTAATAAATCTTGAAGTGTTCTGGAGACATTTGGAGGTGCCATGAAATACACTTAATGCCATTTTGCAGCATAAGCAGGCTAGGGACCAATGCTGTGCGCACAAAAAAGAGAAAGTAAAAGTTAAATAAATAAATAAACATATTACTTCAAACTACTTCAAATACTTAAAAATGTTACTTGTTCTTCAAACATATTCTGCCAACTTAGAGACCTGAATTTTCAACCTCTTTTCTCACATGTATTCACACAGCACAGGTAAAATTCTCTTACCTTTGTTTTAAAGAAGATGTCACTACTTACCAGAAACTTCACAAAATTAAATGATTGCAGCACCCACAAGTATTCTCTACACATTTGTTTGCAGTAAGAAATCAGTACATGTCTAAGCTCCTCAAAATAGTTCCTCACTTAGAACATAAATTCCACAAAGACTCTTTAATTATTACCACCACAGTTATATATATTTTGCTTATTCGTTATTAAAATAGTTCCTTATTATTCTTCTATGTTGTTGAATCTTATGGGTCAGAAGATAATGATGAAATTGTTTGAAACGGTATTTTTTTACTAAGATAATTTCATATTATTTTTAAATAATGTTCTGAACTTTTAAAATGATGTATATAAGACCATTAGAAAATATATTATTCAATATCTTTAAATATTAAACTAAAGAATTTCTATGGAGAATTATTTTGTAAGAGTCTGTCTTGGGGTGATGATTATTTGAGTATACTACCTAGAAATTATGTATTGAAATTTAATAAATAGAAAGTTTATTTCATATGTCATGTGGTCCAAATAATGACCTCAAAGAGGCTTCTTCATTTCTCCTCAGACACTAGAGAAGAGATTTGGTAAATGGTCCCTAGTGGCATGACCATGTGAAGGCATACAGCAGAACTGCTAGAAACCCCTGATTCAAAGATGATAGGCATTTGGCTGCTCTTTACTCAGCCCATCATGACTGAAGTTTATCTTTTTGAAACTAAATCATCAAAGCATAAAAGTCACAAATCAATTTACAGATGGTTCAATTTCAATGTGATTTTATGACTAAAGACAATCTAATTACACATAAGAAAAATGTAACCAAGTAATTGTGTTAATATCAAGTAAACATCATCATTTATATTAAATCAAATAGGCCATGTTCAGTTAATTAGAAATTTTCCAGATGTCACCTTCAAGATGCCTATAAATTCTTAATAGGAAAATAAAGCGAAAGATTTGGAATGATTTATGTATTAAAAGAACACAATATAAACTTTTCATCAACAATTTCCTTAAGTTCTGTTGTTACTTTAGTAATCTATCTTCCCCTGAAATGTTAAGGCATGTAAACAAGAATATATCAAAAGAATATTTTTAAGTCAATAAAGTGTTTCTATTTTTTTCAAACAACACCTTATGCTGAAAGCGTAGTCTCCGATACTCAATCATTTGCATGAAAAATTTTGTTGAGGCAGGCAAGTATGTACTACACACAATCAGATAGTTCCTTGCAGTGAACTTGTTATTCTCAGCTAAGTTGGGAGAGGGATCTAATATCACAGCTTCCACACTTCCTGAAAAAGTGTTAGTGGAGAGTGATTGATAAGCACACATTCCAGAATTATATTCTGTCCATGTGGAACAGCACAGATTGCTGAGAGGAAAGATCAGTAACAATTAAATTTAATGTTCCAGTTTCAACAGGTCTGGCTTCACAACTGATTAAGTTGCTGTCATTTATCTCTACATCTAGTGACACCTGTTGTACAGATGCACAAGATGTGAAAAGGGAGGCATGTGCTTTTTGTGTTAAAAAAAAAAAACACTTTCACTTAAAATACATGTCCATGTACCTCCAACAAATCCCAACAAATGTTTATTGTAACACTTTAATAAGCACAGCAAGGTATTTCACTAAGAGTAGTAATGTTCAACCTTCAAGTAGGGCCCTATTCCCATTCATCCTAGCCACTGAGAATCTATATCTTTTTGGAGTCGTTTTCAAAAAATAAGGATACCATATAAATTGCTCAACAAGACAGTAAACATCGAAAAAGAAAAATCAGAGATAACGCTTGCCAATTTTTATCTATTTTCCTTGCACTGATTCAATGAACTTAATTTTGTACCCTCTGCAAGCACGAACCTACAGTGGTTACCAAATACACCTCAATCCAACTCCAACTGACTTTATTTTCTGAGTCTTCTGACTTGGAAAGAGGTGTGCAAAGAAAAGGCGTCTGTGCAGAAAGACTGTCCCCCATTCCTTGCCTGGCCTGCTGAGAACAAAGGCTGCTTTGCACAGGCATCCGTGAGCGACCCACAGAGAACTGGTCTGGTCTTGACTTCACCCATGTGACTATGGTGAGGGAACTGAAGTCGAGTCAGGCCAAGAGGGCTTGGCATTTCTGTGGAGGCTGCTCTGTCTCAGGGATCCACTGGCCTCCGCCCTACCCCGCCCCTTTTGCAGGTGCCCAGCCCTGCCTTGTTAGTCAAACAGTCTTAAAAAGAAAGTGGAAAATCAGTCCTGGAAAAGATTCTACCGCTCATTATTCAGCAAGAGCTTGCTCTGCAGCTACTGGACTCGACACTTAGAAAAAATTTAAACTTTCTATGTGTTTGGAAGAAGAGGAGTGAGAATAAAACCATCCATTTTTACCCACCTCTTCCCGACCCCCCCTACCCCGCACAGGTGTCCAACCTTTGAGACCGGCTCCACCCTGGGACAGGCTGCCCATGGTGCGTTAGGGTCCCTTGTCCCATGCAATCCGCTCGGTCGGCGGTCCCCTAACTCACCGCTGACCACCCGGCGGCAGAAGGCTCCGTGGCTGCAGAGCAGCGCGGCTCCCAGCAGCAGTGAGACCACACGGATCATCGCGGCAAAGCGGCAGCAGCAGGTGTGCGTGGAGCCAAGGCAGCCTCCGCCCCTGGCGCGGCCGGCGGCTCTAACTCCGCAGCGTTCCTGCCTCCCCGCTGGGTCCTACTCCCTCCGCCCGAAGCCAGTCGCCAGGGCTCCTGCAGGCATCGCCCTGGACCCGGACCTGCTGCCAGGCGTGCCTGTGCCACGCGCGGGTGTGCTGAACTAGACCGCACGACCTCGGGGGTGCGTGTTTGGGGGCAGGGAACAGAAGTTAGGGAGTCCTGTGTCGGTTCCAGAGGTGAAGCAGGAACCCCAGTTTGAACCCTACAGTTGCCCCCTGCTTCTCTCCTTTGGCCCCTGAGCACTGAGGGGCTGAGCCCGTGCGCTCTCTTAGCGGCTCTCGCGGCGGCAGCTGCAGCAGCGGCTCTGCGCTGGAAGCGCGATCTTATATACCCACATCCCGAGGTTCCGGCCCCTAGCTAGTAATAATGTTTAACTACTTCGTTTCTCCTGCCAGCGGAACATCCCAGCCCCTCCCCTGAAAACCCGAGCCACTTTGAAAACAGTCCAGTCAGCAGTCCCACCTCCTTCTCTCCCCTCCTCCCCATTCCCTCTTGCCATTCGCTAACGGACTGGATACTCATTTGTGTAAAATGTGACAGCTTTGCTATTAAACTCTGGCAAAAGTTGGATCCATTTGGTTTTCTCAAAGATAAATGTCCACGGCGATGCCAAGTCGCGGGGCCTTTCTCTTTTTGTGCTAAATTGCTTGATCATATGTATTGCTAGATGCAGGGCAGTAGCCACTATTTAAGATGGATTGGCAGAGTGAGAGCCAAAACCTACTCAGTGAATTATATACTGTGGCAGGTTTTTCCCCACCTAGGTTCTGCAAATAGATTATTTCCAAGCAGGTTGTTTGACCAAATTGCCACAGAAACAAATTGAAGAGAATATTGGAAGCAGTTTTCCCAACGGATTTGGTCTCAGTTTTTGCAACCGCAGAAGACAAAATAAATATTCTCAATTTTTTTGGAAATTCCTGGATTTCTTTGCAATAATCTGTCTATGCCCTAGAGTTTACATTACAAGTAAAGCTCATTTTAGAGACTACGAAGGGCATTTTTTTTTTTAACCTGACCAGCATTTACCATACCAGTCCACCTAAGGACTGTCCTAACAGCTTCCTGATGTATTTTAAAGAAATTCATGAGAATTTTATCTATACCTAGTTCATGATATGAAACCTGAAAATGCTCTCAAAATGATCTTTGTTAGAATTGGTATTTTCACGTTATGCCAGTTAAATGTGCTGGGATTTGTTAAATAAAATTCTTTCAACTTATAGGTAGTACACCTCCCCTAACGTCTCACCTTCTTGGTTTTCATCAGCCATTAGAGTAGTCTAAATATTGGTAGCATTGTTTTCTTGGAAAAAGGGAACTGACACTGCCAGAGTAAGCACATATCTTCCAGAATCCAAAAATTTAACACTTGGAAGGATTTTAAATATTATTAAAACCACCCTACTTACGAAAGTAGAATTCCAAAATAATTACAACTATGTGCATCCTATCACATAATGTATTCATTGTATTACCTGTGAAAATACTAATTATTACAGGGTCATAGGCAATTAGTAAATCTGGACTTGTAGTGCTCCTGTGAGTCTCACTACTATCTAGATGTCCACAAGAAACAGTCACTGTTGGTAATTTGCACAGAAAATGGAAAACTGATAAAGTCTGAAGGCAATAGAGGCGTAGTTCAGCCTTGGAAACCACGTCAAAGAGGATCACTGGGTGTGGCTATGGTCAGAGAGCTGCCCTCCAGCAACTCCCAGTCCAGGGTGGACAAAGAAATGCAATAAAATAATGTCTATATGTTAAGAAAGAAAAAAAAAAAAACTATCCTAAAAGGGCAAATTAAGTGTCATATTTAGTATAGAGGAATTAGGAATTCATTTGGATATATATTTAAAGGAACTCTTCTACAGTGCTCAGAGTTAAAGGTGATGATCATCATTGGCTTATGACCTGATTTTCTTCTCCAGATGCTTGTAGAACTAAGATTCTGAATTGGACTTCCTTCCCCCATTCATGTCATCCAGCTCCAGGATACCCAGACCTATTGTGTGTAACCCAGACCTATTGTGTGAAAGGTACCTCTTTGGAAAGGAATACCAGCAGTTTACAAAACAAACACTGGCTATGTTTTCCTGTCAGTAAACTTGTATTGTCTTAAATTTCAGTGATGCTTTAAAAGCCACCAAGTCCTTAAAACCATTATTGGGAAAGCCGCTATAGTTTTAGTATTTCAATTTAGTACTGCAGATTATAGTAATAACTGCTTCCTCAATGTGATTGCACAGACTTCCTAAAATGTAGACTCAGATCTTTAGGCTAGACTTATATCAGTTTAAGGTGGCCACACCCCTTACCTATGGCTGCTCAACAGTTATTCTGGTAGCTGCTTGATTTAGGAAAATACAAACTCTTTTTAAATATGATGTTTAAAAGGGAGGGTTCTGAATGACCAGATGAGCAAGAATTCCATCACTAAAAACTGTCTGGGTGGAGCATCACTAAATTCAGGGAGACTGGGAGACTTCTTGAGTAGTCTTAAATATAGACTTTAAAAGTATTGGATGTTGTCTTCAGAGAGCATAGGGAGAATTCCCTCAATAGCTTTTTTTCCCACATAGCATAGTAGGGAATGTGAATTTAAAACTTGCCACAAATTTTCATTTTTAAACAACATTTTTAAATTATTGGAGTGGGGGGAAAACCACAAATATTTGTTAATCTTATCAGCAAATGATTCTTTATCCCCCACTGTGGATATATGATGGATCATAGAAGACAATGACTTTCTGATGCCTAATGTAAATTATTTTCAAAAATAACCAAAAAAAAAAAAAAGTAGAAGTTTCAGAATTGTGTGCAGATCAAGCATAAGATGAAGGACTGCCTTAAAGGCAAGCAAGAGACCCCAGCATTTGTAAGAAATTATTTCTCCATGCCTGGGCTGGGACCCAGGTCGGCTAAAGTCAAAATGCAACAAAACCATGTGACTGTCAACCAGAAGAGAGGCACTCACGTGATGAAGCTCTCTGCTCAGTAAAATTTTAAAAACAAAATAATAATAGCATAATAAAAGAAATTTAAAAAGTTTCAAATAAGAATGTCAAACTGATTATGCCAAAGAGTTCAACCAACACCAATTCAACACCTAAAATACATCTTTCTCTCTGTACCCAGAAATAGAAAGGTAACCTCAGTAAAGATGGCCCCAAAGGAATCTCAGGATGAGTTGATCATTGAATTCCCAGAAGTTTTGAAGCATCAAAGAGCAACAATATTTAAAATCATAAGATATGAAAAGTAGTGTCAGTGCCTTTAATACTATATTATGGACTCTGGGTATCTGAAATATGATTTTCCATTAACTTTAATGTTTGCAGTCCCCAGGGAGCATCTGCTTCTTGTCTCCACCAATACATCTCAAGACAGCTTGAATTCTAGGCATTGATTTGCATTCAGTGGCTTCTCCTTGGACTGCTTTATACAGTGGCCTCCACCTCAGTCACAGAAAGGTTCATTCATATGTGCTCTAGACCAGGAAGTGACAATGGTCTAAAAGGAATTTGTTAAAATGTTTAAAATATAATAATTTTATGTTAATATATTTGAAATGTCATCAATAGTTAATATTAGCTTATTTGTTCATCTTGTTACACTTTTTTTCATGATGGCTAATGATTCTCCTAAGCACTATCCATGATATTTCCAGTACACAGCAAAACAAATATTTGAAAGTTTAAAAATAAAACTGTTACTATATAACTACTACAGCAGAAAGCAAAACCACTTTTTTTTTTTTTTTTTGTCCTAGGTAACGAGTTGTTAAAACTTTCAGGAAAAGAGCACTGAATTTAAAATTTTTCCTCCCAAATTTTTATAGATGACATCTCAGCATCTATGCAAGCATATAACTAGCTCAAATGCAAGGATGTGCAGACAGTTAAATTCCCTTGAGATTCACCTGTTCTTTTCAAAATATGTCTGTGGCGTACAATGCATGACCTACCTCATTCAGGAGTCCATTACTCTGTTCCTCATAATGGCAGAAGCCTAAGTCTTTCCAGACTAACTAGGAAATCTCCATTGCTCATAGAGATGTTAGAAATGTAATGAGGAATTATACACACTACAAAGCTGTTTATCTATAAACTTGAAGTTTAAATTCAGTGACCATCAAGCCTTTTATGTGCTGTTGCCATTCAGGTAATAAGTAAAAATATTTATAGATCTCTGTGAACTGAAGAATATATTTTATCAGATCTGATGAATCATATATGTGAATATTTAACTAAATAATGGCTCAGTAAATTAAAATTTTCTTTAAGTGCTTCTTTATTAATATAAAACAATTCAATAGAATACCAGTATTACCAATCTAGCATGAATTGATACTTTTTACTCTAATCTTGGCTTAATTACTTAGTCTGGCCTTTGTGCATATATATATATATATATACACACATACACACACATAAATTTGTACATATATGTGCATATATATATACATATACATACACACACATAAATATATACATATATATATATATATATAAATGTAAGCAACCATATTGGGATAATCACACACAAAAAGGTATAAGCTAAAGTTACCTTTACTTCAAGTTTCTGATCATAATTATTAGTTACTTACCTGACAAAACTTCATTGAAGGTGGTTTTGTGATATGGAAAGATTACTTGACTTGCCAAAATTTAATTTCAAATTTTTAGATATTATCTTTGGCAAGTTTCTTCTTCTCTTTGATTTTTACTTTAAAAATGCATATATGATAAAGTGATATAAATAAGTTCTATGCTTCCCAAGTGAATAACATTCTCCCCCAGGAAATGCTGTTACTATATTTCAAAACTTTTTCAAACCATAACCCTAATTGCTTCCAGTCAGAATGTTACATTATCCACAAATAAACACTAATTCCACAAATGTATATAGGTCCTATGATTCTAATGAAATATATTTTAATTTTAAAATGTCACCAAATTCATGAAATTGTTTTGCACATATTTTTTATCAATATTTACTGAAAGAGTACTTGATATTATATGGAGTCCTGAAAAAGACACATGTTAAAAATAAGACTTCATACACTAAGAAGATAGGAATTACTAGACTTGATTATTTCAAGTTCTTTTCAACTTTAAATTCTATTTCTCTAAAGTTAGGTGTTATGCTTTAGATATGAGACATCTCCCAAAAGCTCCTTTTCAGCTTTATAATTCTACTTCTCTAAAGTTAGGTGTTATGCTTTAGATATGAGACATCTCCCAAAAGCTCCTTTTCAGCTTTATAATTCTACTTCTCTAAAGTTAGGTGTTATTCTTTAGATATGAGGCATCTCCCAAAAGCTCAAGGGTGGGACAATGCAAGAAAGTGTAGAGGTGTAATGACTGCATTATGAGATCTTTAATCAGTGAACTAATCCACCAATAGGGATTAACTGGATGGTAACTATAGGTAGGTAGGGTGTAGTTGGAGAAGGGGTTGGTCCCTGTAGAG
Organism: Sciurus carolinensis; assembly: GCF_902686445.1. Classification (NCBI taxonomy): domain Eukaryota; kingdom Metazoa; phylum Chordata; class Mammalia; order Rodentia; family Sciuridae; genus Sciurus; species Sciurus carolinensis. Next base: position 116,380,173 of record NC_062221.1, on the reverse strand, counting down.
CTGCCTTTGGGGTATATATTTTGTGCCTGGTAAGCAGAACTCTCTCTGCTTCCTGCTGCCCTTATCCTGAGAGGCTTTTTTCTCCACACCTTTCCATCATGGTGTACTGCCTCACCTTAGGTACAAGGCAACAGAGTCAGCCATCTGTGGACTGAGACCTCTGAAACTGTCAGTTCCAAATATTCTTTTCCTTCTCCAATTTGTTTTTTTGGTCAGGTCTTATGGTCACCGTGGCAAAAAAAAAAAAAAAAAAAAAAGATTTGACTAAAACATTAGGAAAGCCTAAGATTTTCCTTCCTTCCTTCATTTCTCCCTTCCCTTCCTTCCACTCCTCTCCCTTCCCCTTCTATTTCCTTCCTTTGTCTTCCTTCTTTCCTCTCTGCCCTTCCCTTCCCTATCCTCCCTTCCTTTCTTCTTGCCTTCCTCACTTTCTTTTCTTTCTATGAAAAAGATGATGCCAATTTATAATTTATTTGATTTACAATTTATTCAGAAAATAGGAGTCCTGGAACAATTTCTATATCCTTTCTGTAACAGATCAACCTATTACACAAATGTCACATAAACAGTAAATCCAAACAAAGCAAAAGAAAACTGAATGCCAAGTTGAGTGAAAGATAATCCAACTAAGAGATCATAAAGATAGAGATGAATATTTGATGAACCTAGATTATTATCTATAAACGAGATCCTTTTTTACTAAAAGAAAAATTGTAAGGAAAAGGAATAACTAACAACCTAAAAAACATAAAATATGTCTTCATGGTATTCACAAATATTCCTTTTCTCAAATATATCAAGTGACTAGGAAATAGTGAAGTCAAAACCAGACATCATAACAATAAACTTGATTACATGGCATGATATATAAAGTTAGAGGGAATTTGGGGAAAAAATGTATTAGGACAAGAAAATCAATTTGAATATCCTTCTGGATGTACATCTGTCACTTTGTTACATTTTTAACATTTTTTCTAAGCATAAATAACACATGCCAAATCCATGTATATATTGCAGAACAGCAAAATGGAAATTTTGGAAATAGGGAACACACATCAGTTGTAGATAAATATTCAGCATTCAATAGAAACTTCTTTAAAATAACAGAACAGAAACAGGAAAAATAGCAAAATTAAGTGAATTTTTATTGCCAAATTCTTTGTGCCTGAAAAAAATTTAATTGACCATGTTATATAAGGAATGTATGCCATAATTTTTCTTTACAAAGAGTGGACACAAACATTCATAAGGTATCCTTAATTTGCAAGAACTTAGAAAATGAGAGAGATAAAAAATCATCATGAAAGTATTAGTCAAATATTTCCTACATTTTATAATCAGTAGGAGTCATTTAATCTGATACTAAAAAATCAGGAATAATGGTTTAAATTTTAAATATTTATAGAGTTAAAAACTATAATAATTACAGAATATAGATAAAGGTCTTAATGTAAGAGAAGGACAATCATTGTGAACTCAGGCCCATCTCTGAGGGTATTCATTAACCTATGATTCTAAAAGACTTTTGGAAAAGATACTTAATGGGAACAAATTAGAGAACACAGGTTACCTCTACTGGCATCAGATCTGCCATTTTGCTGCCACCAGCATTCTGCCCACCCCCACACCATTTTACAACCCAGATCATCAGTCTGCCAACATCTTAGCCAGTCATTAGTCCACTCGTCAGCCTGCGAACATTCTTGGCAGTCATTGGTCCAGATTGTTAGCCTGTGAACTTCCTTGTCAGTCATTGGTTCATTGTTATTAGCCCATGAAATTCCACTAAAGAATATCTCCACCACAATTTCCCCCCCCCCCCTCTCTCTCCCTCTCCCCTCCTCACTCTCACTTGCTTTCTCTCTCTGCCTCTCTCACTATCACTTTCTCTCTCTCATTCTCTCTCTCTCTCTCTCTCTCTCTCTCTCTCTCTGCGACCAGACACTCTGCCTGTTCACTTAATAAAATCTCATGTGAGTTCCCACATCCGGATTGGTTCCTGGGGACTTTCAACCTCAATATCAATACCCTGAGCAATTTCACCACTCAGCCAAAGCCCGCCTGTTGCTTTCATGTGACTACATGACTCCACATGGCTTATTCAAAAACATAAGAGCACTAAAACCTGGTGCCATCTCTCACATGCTCCATGATTTCCTCTAACTCAAGCTTAGACTGCTGAGAAGCTTTAGGATGATCATAAAGGAAGCAGAGATTGTCCTGCCTCTGCTCAGATCTGCATAAATGGCTTCACCAACCACATATTTCAAGTCCTCCCTGCTTTTCCTTTCCACATTTCTCTCTAGAATGGCTTCTGTTATTCATTCAACGTGTATTTGCTGAGCACATATTGCACTTATTCTGTTAAAATTGTGGGTATACTTATTTAATGTTTGTCTCTCTACACTAGATTGTAAAGTCTAAACTGGTTTCATTCCCTATTGGTAGATGTTTTTATTCTCCACCTTTATTGGTGCATAGAGTATTGGTTAGACAAATATACAGGTTTAGATTTTTTATAAATTTTAATAAATGAATAGTAGGTAGGGAATTTCCACTATTTATTTAAAAAATAAATAAAAAGAAACATCAAATGTAGTTTACATTTATTTAAAAAGGCATATATAATACCACAATATGAAAATTTATTTAATAATAAAATAAATATGTATAAAATAAATAAATGTGTGACTCTGAATTCATGCATTCTCTTTTACTCCCACCTGCAGCTGGATTTGGTGGCTACTCTTTCCTGCTCTAAAGAGTGAAGTGAGATTATGGAAAGACGGATGCACCTTTACCAAGAATTACAGTCAGCACAGGAAAGACATTTTGCCTTCCTTCATATGCTGTCACTCCTGGAGCCAAGATTAAAGAAGACTTCAGTGATTAAGAAGAATCCTTGGAAACCTTTGTTGCCTATGCTCACACCAAAGGATGACAGGCTTGTAGGGAAGGATTTCAAGCACAATCCATGTCACTTGCATCCCAGAAGTTTAGGTTAATATTCTCTTTTTTATCCTGGAGAAATTACTGTTGCCCTCACTTCACTTCAAAGGTATTTTTTGCTGAGTTGGACTGGACATGAATTCAAAAATTCAGATGTATAGTCTGCCTTCTGTAGCATAGGTTTTGCACTTATTAATTCAACCAACAACAGATCAAAAATCGTTAGAAAAAATCTGGTCTGTAAATAACATGTACAGACTATTTTTCATGTCATTATTCCCTAAATAATAAAGTATAGAAACCATTTACATAGTATTTACACTGTATTAGAAATTATAAGTAACTTAGATATGATTAATGATTTCATATATACAAGAGGCTACACATAAATTCTATGCAAATAAAACACCATTTTATACATGGGACTTGAGCATCTGTAAATTTTGATACCTATGGGGCTCTGAAACAATCCTCCCACAGATACTTAAAGACCACTGTACCTTCCTAGATGATAATGTTAGAGATTTGAAATATGCTTTGAAAACCAAAGTTTCAATCAATAAACAGCTCTAGTATTCTGAGGAAAGGGTCTAAAAATTCAGAATCAATCCAAAGTTGAAATAGGTAAATAACATTTTTGAGATTTGGAAAAAAAACAATGTGCACAGTTCATTCATCTATTTAATAGCCAACAGATGATGCAAATGTAACTAGACATTCTAAATCTATATGATTTTAAAGGAAAAAACTATTCATTTTTGAACACTTTATCAGAATTTCAAATTCCTCCTTGGATTTATAAAAATTAAAAAGGAATACCATTTAGCTAAATAGAAGCTATTTGTCTGTCTTTCCTATCTCACCTTTAATGTTCTAGTTTTCAATTGCTATTCTAGGTTGTCATAGCAACTAAATGCTATCTTCAATAAGTTTTGTTAGAGAACCTGCTTGGAACACCTAATTTACTGTAAGTGGAATACATCCAGTTGGTCGCATGTATGACAGAGTCTGCTATGTTTTTTTAAAAAAGTTGATCATATTATTTCTGATGACTAGTACTTATTAACCCTTAAGCAGCATAAAATAACTATTGATGTTCATCGACGATAAAAGTAACAGGAAAATTTTAAATACAAACATGCCTCTTGTTAATCTGAAGAGTTAACTGGGATTTAGTCTTTGTCCTTTTCTAGTCCTGAACAGCCACCTGTCTCTTTATACTCCATCATAACATTGTTTCATCCAAAATACAGAGTTCTCAAGTATTTAGTACTTTAATTTCTTAATTTTCTCTCACCAGAATAAATGTACATGCAGAGAGTGTAAGACAAAATTAGAAGGAAACTTTAGGCATAGCATCACCATAAAAACTCCTATTAAAAAATGCACAGGTTTTTATATATTCTGCTCAAATGGTTCTCAATTATCACTGTGAACAATAGAATAAAGTTTGAAGTTCTGTTCTTCATTCAAGGCCCACTAAAATCTGACCCTCTTTATCTTTCTACCTTCATTTCTACTTCCTACTTTTATAAATCAGTCAGCACCAACAGCGGGGTGACCAGCCATCTTTCTTAGTGTTTTCTTACCTTGATACACACATGTACAATTTCCCTGCCTTTATAATACCTGACTCTCTGGTTGTCTATCCAAAACATGGGTTCTACTTTCCTCAAAAAAAAAAAAAAAAATGCCATCTCAAGTCATTACCTGTGTTTAAATATCTCACAAATTACTTAGCTGCTCACACGTATATATTTTACCTTCTTAACTAGAAGGTAAGGTCACCCAGACCAGAACCATCTTTTTCTGACTCAAGGCCAAGATTACTAAATTTAACGAAGTTTCTTCTCAGAGTCTTCAGTGAGGAAATATTGTTCCAGATCCTTCCTATCTTCCAGTAACATATGCTGATAGCTAACTTTGTCCCCAGATATCGTCAGATATATTGGACTGCTCCTGGAGCTTAAAAGTGAAGGGATTACGGTATTGCTTTCTGCCCCTTCTTTCAGTGATATTACCATCTCTCCTACAGCTATTTCATAAATGTTATAAACAGTCACAACTTCATGAGTTCCCCATCAAAAACTGCATACATTCAAAATATGTTTTCAGCAGGGCAGAAAAGACAGGAAAATTGTACCAGAGATTAAAAAAAAAAAAAAAAAATGTTTCTTTGCTTAACAATGAGTCATCCCATCTTGAGGCTTCATGACCAGGCAAGCACAAGAACAAATTCTACACTCTGCTTTCCTTTTGCTAAGACCCTTTTTGGAATGTAAGCAACCTGATAGGAAATAGTTGACAGTTATCTGGCAACCACTCACCTTACACTCACAGAGGGAACTCTGAAAACAGCCACAGAGTAAAGGTGAAGCATTACAATGAGGGCCATATATTTTTTCTCACACTGAGTAACTTATTTATTTTCTTAAATTAAAAAAATAAGGTATGGTTGGCTTTCTTGCATTTACATTAATGTGCCCAATTAACCAAAAGCCTTAGACATAGTGAATTTCTTTCTTATTCTAGTATCTTAAAATGTTAAATGCTCTATTGATTCATTGTGTAAATAGAATAATTTAAAATATATTTTTAATATATCACCAAAGAATTAAAATATTGTTCATTCTGGTTTACACGTTTTAATAAAAAGTTGTGATTGGAATATAGACAATTCATTGACTTAAGTTTTTAAACCGTGATAGATTTATTGTTTTAAGTTACAGTGTAGAGCAATAAATAATAGAATTTTCAGTATTAAATCTTTTCATTGACACTTTAGAGGTGAAGAAAATAGACTACAAAACGTGTAACCACCTGCCGAGTCCCAAGTCGATGTAGGACTCCAACGCGCGGAGCTAGCCGGCCGCCCAACTCCCACGCGGAGGTCTGGCACCATGGCTGAACCTGCCTGCCTACCCCCCCACTGCTGAGAGACACTGCACTTGTCTCTGTGCTGACTCAGCGTGCCCTCGCTGGGGCTCCCCAGCTTCTTTGGAGGCTGGTGCAGGCATTTTGAATTATTCCTGAGGGCATGGCCATCATCATCAGAAGGGCAGCTCCCTTCCTGAGACACCTACAGAGACTGGAGGCCCTTTGACAGGACCCAGGAGTCAAGAAGAGGAGGTATTGAGAGGCTTGGGACCAACTCAGAGCCGCCGGGTGAGTCTCTACCACTGGGTGAGTCCCCCTGGATGGGTCAGTAGTCCCAGAATGCAGGGAACATCGTGGAGTAGATTTGCCTAGTGAGACTCCTCCACTGGAACCGTGAACCCGGACAACCAGGAGCACTGTAGAGGAGGACTGCCCAGCAAGAAACTTTGGCACAGAGTGAGGGTCCCAGGCCTAAGCAGTAGGTCCAGTCCCCAGAGAACATCATAGAGGGGGGCCACTCAGAGAGTCCCCCACAGGGCCAGGCCCCACAGACCAGGTGGTAGTTCTGGACCCTCGGGAATGTCCCAGAGGAGGGCTACCCAGCGAGAGTCTCAATCGCAGGGCAAGGCTCCCTGACCAAGGAGGTAGGTCCAGACCCCTGGGAATGTTGCAGAGGAGGGCTTCCCATCCCAGGTGGTATTTCTGGACCGAAGGGTACATCTTGAAGGAGAGCTGCCCAGAAAGATGTCCCCACCGGGTGAGTCTTCCCCGCCAGGCAAGGCATTCCCACCAGGATGGTAGAACCAGAAACACAGGCCCAGACCAGCCATGCCCCAGCCCACAGTCTAGACCCCTTTTGACTGACCATCAGTCAACAAGTGGAGGCACCTCTGCCCACTAGCAGGGAATAGAGTATACCCCACCTGAAGGCCACCACCCCAAGAGGGGCAGCTTTGCTGTGGAGCACTGAATTATCAAGTTCCTTCAAGACTTCAGGCTACTGAAGGCTAGGAGGCAAGTTATTGGAAATCTACAGGGACACTATAAGTCAATAGAGGAAATCTGCACTATCTCAGAGTTTCACTAATAGAGGGGTAGATATCTGACCAATATGAGGAAACAAGGGAAGAAAATGTCCCAAACAAACCTAGATGCTACATCAATAAATCAAATGACAGCATGGCAGAAGAAATGTCAGAAAGGGAGTTCAGAATATTCATAATTAAATAGAGCAGAGAAGTAAAGATAAAATGAAAGAGCAAATGCAGGCTTTGAATGATCACACACTCAACAGTTAAAAGAGCAAATGCGGGAAGCAAAAGATCATTTCAATAAAGAGTTAGAGATACTGAAAAAAAAAAAAACAGAAAGAAATCCTTGAAATGAAGGAAATAATAAGTCAAATTAAAAACTCCATAGAAAGCATAACCAATAGGATACAACAGCTGGAAGACAGAATCTCAGATAATGAGGACAAAATATTTAATCTTGAAAACAAAGTTGACCAAACAGAGAAGATGGTAAGAAATCATGAACAGAATCTATAAGAATTATGGGATATCATGAAAAGGCCAAATTTAAGAATTATTGGGATTGAGGAAGACTTAGAGAAACAAATCAAAGGAATGAACAATCTGTTCAATGAAATAATATCAGAAAATTTTCCACATCTGAAGAATGAAATGGAAAATCAACTGCGAAAAGCTTATAGGACTACCAATAAACAAAATTACAATAAACCCACACCAAGACACATTATTATGAAAATACCTAACATACAAAATAAAGACAGAATTTAAAGGCTGCGAGAGAACAGATCAAATTACATTCAGGGGGATACCAATATGGATATCAGCAGATTTTTCAACCCACACCCTAAAAGCTAGAAGGGCCTGGAACAACATTTTCCAAGCTCTGAAAGAAAATGGATACCAACCAAGAATCTTATACCCAGCAAAACTTACCTTCAGATTTGACGATGAAATAAAATCCTTCCATGATAAACAAAAGCTAAAAGAATTTACAAAAGAAAACGGGTACTATAGAACATTCTCAGCAAAATATTCCATGAGGAAGAGATGAAATACAATGATGTAAATCAGCAAAGGAACTACCCTAAAGGAATAGCCAAATAAAGAAGAAACCAAGTTGTGTCAAAAAACTAAAATGAGTCAAATGACTGGGAATACAAATCATATCTCAATAATAACCCTGAATGTTAATGGCCTGAACTCATCAATCAAAGACATAGACTGACAGATTGGATTAAAAAGAAAGATCCAATAATATGCTGCCTGTAAGAGACTCATCCCATAGAAAGAAATACCCACAGACTAAAGGTGAAAGGATGGGAAAAAACACACCATGCACATGGACTCAGCAAAAAAGCCAGAGTATCCATCCTCATATCAGATAATGTGGACTTCAAGCCAAAACTAGTCAGAAGGGATAAATAAGGATGTTTCATACTGCTTAAGGGAAGCATACATCAGCAAGACATAACAATCATAAATATCTATGCTCCAAACAGTGTCTCATTCATGTATGTCAAACATATCTTCTCAATTCCAAAAATCAGATAGACCAAAACACAATAATACTAGGTGATTTTAACACACCTCTCTCACCACTGGACAGATCCTCCAAACAAAAATTGAATAAAGAAACCATAGATCTCAATAACACAATCAATAACTTAGACTTAACAGGCATATATAGAACATACCATCCAACTAATAGCAAATACACTTTCTTCTTAGCAGCACGTGGATCTTTCTCTAAAATCACCAGATTCTATGCCACAAAGCTACTGTTAGCAAATACAAGAAGATAGAGATACTACCTTGTATTCTATCACATCATAATGGATTGAAATTAGAAATAGATGACAGAATAAAAAACAGAAACTACTCCAACACCTGGAGATTAAATAATATGCTATTGTATGATGAATGGGTAACAAAAGACATCAGGAGGGAAATAAAAAATTCTTAGAAGTAAATGAGAACAAAGATACATCATATCAAAATCTCTGGGTCACTGTGAAAGCAGTACTTAGAGGAAAATTTAGTTCATGAAGCACATCCAATAAAGAAGGAAAAAATCAACAAATAAACAACCTAACACTACAGCTCAAAGCCCAAGAAAAAGAAAAACAGAGCAAAGAAGACAGGAAGAGTAAAAATCAGAGCTGAAGTCAACGAAATTGAAACAAAAGAAAAAATCGGAAAAATTGACAAAATAAATAGTTGGTTCTTTGAAAAAATAAACAAAATTGATGAACCCTTAGCCACACTAACAATGAGAAGGTGTGAGAAAGCTCAAATTACTAAAATTCATAATGAACAAGGGAATATCACGACAGACACGAGTGAAATACAAAATATAATTAGAAGCTATTTGAAAATCTACATTCCAAAAAAACAGAAAATCTCGAAGACATCAACAGGTTTCTAGAGACATGTGAATTACCTAAACTGAACCAGAAGGACATACACAATTTAAATAGATCAATTTCAAGTAATGAAATAGAAGAAGTCATCAAAAGGCTACCAACAAAGAAAAGTCCAGGACCAGATGGGTTCTCAGCCGAGTTCTACAAAACCTTTAAAGAAGAGCTCCTAACAACACTTCTCAAAGTATTCCATGAAATAGAAGAGGAGGGAACCCTCCCAAACTCATTCTATGAACCCAATATCACCCTGATAACTAAACCAGACATAGACATATCGAGGAAAAAAAATTTAGACCAATAACCTTAATGAACATTGACGCAAAAATTCTCAACAAAATTTTAGCAAATCGCATACAAAAATATATTAAAAGATAGTGCACCATGATCAAGTGGGTTTTATCCCAGGGATGCAAGGTTGGTTCAACATCTTGAAATCAATAAATGTAATTCACCATATCAACAGACTTAAAGTCAAGAATCACATGATTATTTCAATAGATGCAGAAAAAGCATTTGATAAAATACAGCATCACTTCATGTTCAAAACACTAGAAAAAATAGAGATAGTGGGAGAATTCCTTAACATTGTAAAGGCCATCTATGCTAAGCCCATGGCCAACATCATTCTAAATGGTGAAAAACTGAAAGCATTCCCCCTAAAAACTGGAACAAAGCAGGGATGCACTCTTTCACCACTTCTATTCAACATTGTCCTTGAAACTCTAGCCACATCAATTAGACCAAAGAAATTAAAGGGATATGAATAGGAAAAGAACAATTCAAACTATCCCTATTTGTTGATGACATGATTATATACTACAGGAACCAGGAAACTCCACCAGAAAACTTTTAGATCTCATAAGAGAATTCAGTAAAGTAGCAGGATATAAGATCGATGCTCATAAATCTAATGCATTTTTATACATAAGTGATGAATCTTCAGAAAGAGAAGTTAGGAAAACTACCCCATTCACAATAGCTTCGAAAAAAATAAAATACTTGGGAATCAATCTAACAAAAGAGGTGAAAGACCTCTATAATGAGAACTACAGAACACTAAAGAAAGAAATTAAAGAAAACCTTAGAAGATGGAAAGATCTCCCATGCTCTTGAATAGGCAGAATTAATATTGTCAAAATGGCCATACTACCAAAAGTGCTATACAGATTCAATGCAATTCCAATTAAAATCCCAAAGATGTACCCTACAGAAATAGAGCAAGCAATCATGAAATTCATCTGGAAGAATAAGAACCCAGAATAGCTAAAGCAATCCCTAGCAGGAAGAGTGAAGCAGGGGGTATTGCAATACCAGAACTTCAACTCTATTACAAAGCAATAGTAACAAAAACGGCATGGTATTGGTATCAAAATAGACAGGTAGATCAATGGTTCAGAATAGAGGACATGGACAAAAACCCAAATGAATACAATTTTCTCATACTAGACAAAGGTGCCAAAAATATGCAATGGAGAAAAGATAGCCTCTTCAACAAATAGTGCTGGGAAAACTGGAAACCCATATGCAACAGAATGAAACTAAACCCCTATCTCTCACCCTGCACAAAACTCAACTCAAAATGGATCAAGGACCTTGGAATAAAACCAGAGATCCTGCATCTTACAGAAGAAAAAGTAGGTCCAGATCTTCAACATGTTGGCTTAGGATCAGACTTCCTTAACAGGACTCCCATAGCACAAGAAATAAAAGCAAGAGTCAATAACTGGGATAGATTCAAACTAAAAAGCTTTCTCTCATCAAAGGAAACTATCAGTAATGTGAAGAGAGAGCCTACAAAGTGTGAGAAAATCTTTGCCACTCATACTTCAGATAGAGCGCTAATTTCCAGAATCTATAAAGAACTCAAAGAACCCTACACCAAGAATACAAATAACCCAATCAACAAATGGGCTAAGGAAATGAACAGACACTTCACAGAAAAAGATCTACAAGCAATCAACAGATATATGAAAAAATGTTCAACATCCCTAGTAATAAGAGAAATGCAAATCAAAACTACCTTAAGATTCCATCCTACCCCAATTAGAATGGCGATTATCAAGAATACGAGCAACAATAGGTGTTGGCAAGGATGTGGAGAAAAAGGTACACTCATACGTTGCTCGTGGGATTGCAAATTAGTGCAACCACTCTGGAAAGCAGTGTGGAGATTCCTCAGAATCTTGGAATGGAACCACCATTTGACCCAGCTATCCCACTCTTTGGCCTATACCCAAAGGACTTAAAATCAGTATACTACAGAGATACAGCCACATCAATGTTCATTGCTGCTCAATTCACAATAGCCAGATTGTGGAACCAACCTAGATGCCCTTCAATTGATGAATGGATAAAGAAATTGTGAGATATATATATATATAAAATAGAATATTACTCAGCCATAAAGAATAATAAAATTATGGCATTTGCAGGCAAATGTATGAAACTGGAGATAAACCAATCTCAAAAAACAAAAGGACAAATAATCTCGCTGATAAGCAGATGATGACACATAATGGGGGTGGGAGGGGGGCAAGAATGGAGGAAGGAGGCACTATATAGATGGAAAAGAGGGATGGGTGTGGTGGGGGGAAGAAAAAATAACAGAATGAATCTAAAACTAGTACCCTATGTAAATGTATGATTACACAAATGGTATGCCTCTGCTTCATGGACAGAGAAACAAGATGTATCCCATTTGTTTACAATAAAAATAAATTTAAAAAAAAGTATAACCAGAAGCAATTTAATCTTTATGAAATGAAACAAAATTATATTACTAAAAATAAAAAATGTTTAAAGTATTTCTTTTGATGTTTTAATAAAATAGAAACTAAACTGTTAAAGCTAACATTATATTTTCTTGATGATGTTGGTGGTGGCTCTGGATTGATTTGTCCATCTATCTCTTAAAAGAATAACTATATGAAGCCTGGGTATATTGGTTTACACCTGTAGTCCTGCTACTTGGGAGGCTAATGCAGAAAGATTGCAAGTTTGAGGCCAACCTGTGCAATTTAGTAACACCCTGTCTCAAAACAAAATTTTTATTTAAAAAGGCTGAGAATGTAACTCGGGGGTAGAGTAATGGCCTACCATGAGCAAGGCCTGGTTCATCCCCAGTACCAAAAAATAATTATATCAGTAATAAGAATTCATAGTTATTAAGTGCCAAGCAATGTTCTGAAAGTTTATATGTGTTGACCCATTTCATCCTCAAATACTTATAACATTTCTGTTATCCCCATTTTAAAGAAAAGGTAACAGACAAAAATATAGTAAGCCACTTGCCCAATGGCAAGGGTGCCAGGTGGGATTTAAACCCAGTAAGTCAGATTCTAGTGTCTGTGCTATAAACACAGTATCAACAACCTGTCAGCAATAGGCCTTCCTGAATGCTAAGTGAAATAAGGCCAGCACAGAAAGATAATAAAAAGAAAAAAATTACATTTCTCACTTATCTGTAGAATATAAAATCACCCAACTCAGGAGCAGAGAATAGAATGGTGGTTACCAGAAGCTAGGGGGTGGAAGGAAAGGGGAGATGTTTTTAAAATGGCATAAAGTAATGGTCAGATAGGAGAAATAAAGGATAAAGTTTTCAGGTGGTGGATGTGTCAGTAAGCCTGGTTCGGTCATTCTATACTATGTACATATATACAACATCGCTGTGTGTCCTGTAGCATACGCACTCAAAATTTGACAAAAAAAAAAATAAAGAATATTAAGTTTCAAAGCAAAACAAAAGAAAAAGAACTTGTCCTCCTGTTCTACAGAAGTGTTAATACTGGAGTTTCCACTAACCACTACTCTCCAAGACTATAGATATTTTTACTACTTCACATTTCTAATTCTTCAGCCAATTACACAGCCATTGGTCAATTCTGAATAAAACTATGCCAGTGTTTCCCAAATGTGACTGACATGACTTTAGGACGTGCAATACATATTTTTAAGAATTTTAAAACTGCAATTGGCTGAATGTTTATGAACTCTCAAAATTTGTATGTTGAAACCTAATCCCTAATGTGGAGATATTAAGAGTCAGCACCTTTGGGAGAAAATTCAGCAAGGGTTCACTCTCATGACCATGATTAGTGCCTTATAAAAGAGACTCTTATTTGCCCCTTCAACTATGTGACGATGCAGTCAGAAGGAGTATATATGGAAGAGGCCTTCATCAGACACAAAAGCATTTGACACATGGACATTGAGCTTCCCAGACTTCAGAACTGCAAGGAGTAAATTTCTGCTGCTTGTAAATTATCCAGTTTGGAGTATTTTTCTTATACCAGCCTCAACAGACTAAGACACATAGTTACAGACTTATTTTATGTGCATTAGAAAATAATTAACATCTCAAAAATATGATCTTACAGATATTAGTACTTGCAAAATCATTAAATAGTGAATAATTTGTGTCATTTTTAAAGAACACATACTAAGAATATAATAGGACTAGTAGTAGACAGATGAGGTCGAAATTTTGTTGACAATATGTGACTGATGGAAATTACTGATCATTGGTCTTAATTTTATTGTCCTCACTGAACCAAATTTCCAAATGCACTACCCCTGGAGTGTCTCAGCAGCACCAGGGCAGGATAATGAGAACTGCGTCACAGTGTGGCTAGTCTTTCCCAATATCTTGTTATTACACAACTTTCTCCTATCACAATAACTCGGGACCACCAAGGCTGTTGTGCCCATTATCAACCTGTGCCTTCCACCCAGGACTCTGTGTAGAGCACAGTGGGGCTCAAGTCTCTGCTCTCCTGCAGACACCTGACCAGGCCCTGTCAGGGGTCTGTTTTCCCCAGAGGAGCAAACACAGGGGAAGGTGAGGCCAGATGACAAGGAACAAGGAAGTGTGACATTTGGAGGTACAAAAGGGAAAACACCTGCTGCAGAAGTGGCATCTTAAGTGCTATACTGCGCAAACTTCAGCTGGCTTACTCTGCTGAGTAATGCAGAGAAAAAGGCATGGTTGTCGCTCTGTTATGGATAGGGAAACCCCGGCTACCAAGTAAATTGTGACTGGAGCCAGACTTCTGTGGTTCTGAAGGACTTCTGCACTTTACAAAACAGACTGATGAAGGAAAGCAACGGAGAGCGCTTAAGATGAAGCAAAGAGACCTTGAGTAGATCTATTTCCAATACTCTTTTTAATAGATTCAAAGAATAATGTAAAATGTGCTACATAGTCATGAACCCTGAACTACCACATGGATATTCAATGAGCCATTTGCAAGGCTATTTCTAGTCCCCTTTTTGGAAAGATTTGAGCATTTACTGAAGTGTAGCTAGAGAAGAGGCATGTTTAAATTAAGTCAAATGGAAGCCCTGTGTTGCCAAGTCATGGCGTCAGCATATGCACGATGGCCAGCGGCCATGGAAACCATTTCTGCTGAGTAGGTTATAAAATAAAATAGGCTACTGCAGGGCACTTTCCAAGCCGTGTCATTTCATGATGCTGGATCCAATACACTGAGCATTTTAGTGAACTGGCAGGGAAAGGAGCAGCCATTTACTCAGTCGAAATCATTATTAGAAGGATAGCTACTTTTTTACAGCACTGGTTATTACTTTTAAAATCTGCACAGGTTTGTTTAAACCAAGTAAGTTTGTTTTTTTAGAGATAAGCTACAACAGACATATTCTCCCTGATGGACTAATATCAACAAATTAAAGGGCCATTTTGTCTTCATGCTGTCTCCCCCAAGGTCCAGGTTACATAAATGTTTGCTAAACTGAACCAAATTCATTATAAAAATTGAAACCCCGTTGCAAGAATAAATGAAGAGCATCTAAGTATGAGTGAAAGAAAAACCATGAAATAAAAACCTCTCTATTTCTAGCTTGCTTGCATTGCTATTCTTTTATTACCATATTTTGAAAAACTCATTAGCATAAAAATAATTTTGGTCAATAATGACAAAAATCATGCCAACATTATTATAGCTCTGATTGCTTAATGATTCATAGTCATATATATTACCTTTTTGATTGGTATTTTAGTGAGTAACACTATTAAGAGGCTTATTCACATACCTTTTAACTCTACACAATCTTCTTATACTTTTTCTTTATAAAATGTCATCAGGCATACATTTTCTGTTGTTTTTCATATTTATATTTCCCATTTGTTTCTCATTATTTTATTTAAAAATTAAGTGATATTATGAGGTGTCAACTGCATTGCAAATAATAAAGTCCAAGGAATCATAAGTCTCCACGCTTGAATTTCTATTTAGTTTTAATTCCCTTTCCCCCTTCTTACTAATTATAGAAACGTGAAGATTTTTAATTAAGAATTAAAATTTTACTTTTGTCATTCTGAATATAATCCTGAATCCTGCATGATTACTTCATTAAAAATAATCTCTTCTGTGTCTTCTATGTAATAAAAGAATCATAATCTATCGCCTACAACCTGTGTGACTTATGCTGTATGGTTCCCTGTCTCTCATCTTTCAGGTTTTCTTTTTCCCAACAAAGCAAACTGTTTAGTACTAGAACTGACATGGAAAAAATTATCTCAGGACATAAAGAAGGGTGTATTAAAGGAAATGATTTTCTCTCAGAGCAGTTCTAGAAACTTTTGCTCACTGAGTTCCACAATTAGGGACACTAAGTCATTTGAGGTAGATCACATTACTGTACAGAAATATTTACTTTGCCCTTACTCCTTCTTTAGAAGAAGTATAATTCCCTACTTCATCCATTCCACAGCCAGGTAACTGCCTGAAAGAAAATCTAAAATCTATGGTCTTGGCTTTGGGGCCAGATGCAGGTGGCCAGGAATTCACAATTGGAGAATATCCTGCCCTATTCCAGGTTAGGGAAGATATGATGTAAAGGTTATCCCAATATTTTAGGCTTTAATTTTGATGCTGTGAAAGCATGAAACTTTGAGGGAAGGAGGAAGTCTTCACTGCAGAAGATGTAAATACATTTTGTGAACAGAAGAAAGGAAAGTTAATATTTCTGTATAACAATACAGAAAACAAATTGTGCATAAATTATATTATCATCAAATAATATTTATTCTTCCCACACCATCTCAGGGGAAGTACCAGTTCCCACCTCACTAATGTTGGACTTGATTGTGTGACTTGCTTTTACCAAGGGAATGAGATAAAATGTGACCCATGCCCTAATCAGACAGAGTTTTAAACACGTGTCCATGTTTTGGTTTGGTCTCTTGACTATCCCTACTAGCATGAGAAAAATCTGCATTTATCAACCAGTGTCCCTTCACTCCATATCTCAGAATAACAGCTATATTGAGCACATCTGGTACATGCTGAACCTGAAGAAGAGATGTTTCAAGCAGATCTGTGATTAGGGAGTAAGTGGTTTTTGATGCAAACCACTGAAGTATTGTTTATTGTTTAAAATCATCATCACAGAAAAATCTAATACACGATTCCATGTGTAACAGATCAGTAATTTATACTTACACAAAAGTAAAACTGATGTCACACCTGATTTCATTTGATCACGTCTTCCTTTTGGTATTCTCCCATTTTGGTATTCTATATACTGCACCGTGTTGCAAATATACGTTTTAACTGGTGTCCATTGTTTTTACCAAACTTTTCTATGACATCTGAGGGGCTGTAGGAGCTTTATAAATTAATTACTAAGCGAAGAAGTTCATTCTATTCTTCCATATATACTTTTTGGATGTTTAATCTGTGAAGACTTGTCTTTATATCATAAACTAGGAAGATGAGTCTAAAAACTTGCATAAGCCGTCATTTTCGTCTGGTGAGCTAAAAATACAAGACCACAAAATCTGCGATGGCATTTAGTAGTGTCCTCGCTATGTAGTTATTACTCTAAATATGTTCCATCTCCTTATGATTCACAGAAGTGGAGATGAAGCCTCTTCTGTGTCACATTCACCCTGAATCTTGTTATGAAATGAAGGTGAAATATTGTTAATCAAATCCAAAAAGAAAAATAGTTTTTGACAAATCAACCAATTTAAATGAGAGGAGGAAGTCAGTGCAGTTAACAGGGTTTTAGGATTTAAGAGTACTCTTCTAGCGGCTCACAAAATTGACAAGAGGATTAGGTTGGCCCAGGAGTGACTTTCCCTGCCAGAGTCGACACCAGGGAACTGAAAACACAGCTGAGATGTTTGGATTGCGCGAGTGACAAACCCCAGAGGAGCTGCCAGCCAGATGCCCACAGTCAAGCCAGCATTCCTGGTGTAGCACAGACATGAAGTTAACGACGCGTCCTGTCATGCAGCCATTAGGACAGAGCCATCTGTTGGTTGATTCGGCCTCCATTTTGTCACGTGTGGAGGTGCATTAAGGAGTAAAAGAACATGGCAGGGGAAGCCGTGTATACAGGGAGCCGGGGGAAGATTCACTGGTGTGTAGACACAGTCTGACGGCTCTCGTCCAGAATTTGAGACTTACTCACTGTGCTGTCCTGAGTTGCACCATACACACTCATGTGTGTGAGACTAGTGACTTGAAAAATTAAACTACTGGCAGCAATGAGTTAGCAATCAAATTAATTGAGTTATTAGTGTGAAATATTGATGCAGGATATCAATATTTCAAGGACTTGAGGAAAGCCAATCTTAGATTATTATCTATATTTTTAAAGAATAGTGAACAAATGGCATGACCATGTAGAAGGACTACGCTGGTTCCTGTCTACTTAAAAGATGAAAAATGAGTATGGCTCAGCCACAGTCAACTGGTTATTCTTAGTAGTTATGTAACAGTAATTCTCCTAATAGTGACTTCAACACAAGATACCTGGTCTTTCAGAAAGGTGATCTTATAGAAAGTTAATCTATATCATAAGTGAATAATAGTTTATAGATCATTATAATTAAAATGTTTAACTATTTCACATGTGCTTCTAGTAACCATCAAATGTATTGCACACTATCATCTGCATTTAACTATGGGGCATCTGAGACCTGGACATATTAAATTTTCTCTCCTCCCAACCTATCACATAGCTGGAAACTGAAAGCAGATAAACCTGAATTTCAGTTTTCTCAATCTAAAATCAAATTGACCTTTGTTACATAGAGATTCATTTACTAGTTATATTTGCCTCCTCATATGAATACCACATTTAGAGGATAAAAGTTAAATATCTAGTACGTATATATGTTATAAAATTTTAAACAATGATAGGCAATATTTTAAAATATAAATATTAGATACAAAAAATCTTTACCATTTTTATGTTAAGAATCTTCATTTCAAAGAGGAATTATTTATTTGAACCTATCATAATTTTAAAAATTTAACAATATTTGGAACGATTCTTGCTATGGTCTGAATATTTGTGCCTCCCCAGATTCATATGTTGAAATCCTGACTCCCAAGGTGATGATATTAGGAGGTCCAACTTTGAGAAGGTGATTAGATTGTGAGGGAAGAGTTCTCATGAATAAGATAAGTGTCTTTATGAAAGGGGCCCCAGAGAGCTGCCTGAACCTTTCCACCTTGTGAGGACCCTGTGAGAAGCTGCCATCTGTGAGGAAGTGGCCCCTTACCAAAGAATCTGAGCGATCTTGGACTTCTTAGCATTGAATGCATTCTTCAAACTTTTGAGAAATAAATTTTAGTTTCTGGTATTTCATTATGGTATACTGAACAAAGAGGAATTTTACTTAAAATTTATTTAGCAGAAAGATGTGAATAAGTAAAGTAGACTAACTTAGGAATGTTTTAGAAGCCTTGCTTTTTCTGGGTTGGTATCCATCATTTCTCTCTCTCTCTCTTTTTCTCTCATTCCAGGAAAGAAAAATGATTGACTGCTTTAAACTATACTTTAAACAACTATTTTAAATATATGAATCCATATATTTATTAAAAATGATAGAACACACGTGAAGTTGCAAATGGTTGCAATAAAAGAAAATCAATTTCTATAAAAGTAAACTATAACAATGCTTTGGTGAATATTGCTAAGAGACGGGAAGAGTATCTTCTAGTTAGTATATAAAATGCAAAACATTTCCCTTTCAATCACCTCCCATTTCACATATAACTTAAAATAATGAGTTCATACCTTGGAACTCTGCAAGAAATAAGCAATTCGTCTTCCCAAGCGTGACGAGGAAGCATCTTTATGACAATGAGGTACTTCAGTTTTTTCCCAAAGTTGGCAGCCCTCACAGCCATTAACAAGGCCTGCCCTACCATGCAGCAAAGTTTACCTCTGGCTCCTCACCCACCGCTACTCTGGGCTCCTCTAGGCCCCTCTGGGCTCCTTCTATGCCCCGTCTCTTCCTTTCTCCACAGTGTGCTGCATTCCTTTGCTTAGAGTCATTCCTCCCAATTTTCCATGCTGTCCGTGGTTTTCCACGCTGTCTGTGGTTTTCCACAGGTCTTGAGGCTAAATACACCTGAAGCCTAAATGATCAATATTTTAGAAGATTTATTGTATTCTCATATGTTATCTGTTTAATTTTGAGTAGGAAGTATTTATATTTTTCAGTAGGTAGGAGTCGTGAAGACATTTACTACCTCTAAACTTGTTCCTTATCTTCTCTGTCCTCATCTTCCCATGAAATCCCATCATTTTTATTTCTCTATTTTGTTTTCCTTAAGATATCTCTTAAGCATATAAGAAAAGCTAAATATGCATTCTCTCTCCTTCCCCATTGTTTACTCAAATAATAGAATAGCACATAGGATGATTGTTTATGCAGCCTTTTAAAAATTAACAATATACTTTGGAGAATTTTGCATTTGGATACAAAAGAGATTCTTTATTACTGTAAATTCACTCTATTTATATTAATAAAAACAGTCTGTATACTATAGAAGTAGTTTAAATGTTAATTATAGTAATGATATAAAATTAAGCTACGTAATCAGTTTTATCAGATTCTTTTCTATTTAGGGGCAAATTTGTGTCTATAAGGTAACAAATATAAATGATAGGCAATTGCCCTTACGTGTAAGACCAAACACTTTCAATACACAAATGAAGTAAATAAAAACAAATTATTTTTTCAAGGATGAGTACAATTTTAACTAATATAATGTATGTTTAACTGAGATGAAATAGATAACATTTTAAGAATTGCCTTTTTATAATTACTACATTTATGATAACAGTTATTTTATGTAATGCCACAAATCATAAAAGACTGTGTGTGGATATATAAAGTTTCTAATATGGCAGAAAAGCCAGCACTACACTGTAAAGAGTAGACTGCTTCTGTGGAAGCTTTCTTATGAAGTATGATATGCACGCTAAATGGTTCAAAAATTATAAATGACCAGTCTATAAATTTATTTTCACGAAGTGAATACACCTGTATAACCAATAAAGAAATGGCTACCAGCATCCCTGAATCAATCCTCAAGTGGAGAGATAATATATTGCCTGAAAATCTTTTATGAGACATTGAAGAAACATTATTAAATTCCTGAAAATATAAGTCTAAATTTCTCAGGGTCTGACAATACATTCCTATCCTCTCTGTTTTTATATCACATGCTATAAAAACAGTTCATGTTTGAAATCAAAAGAAATTGCAGGTTTGAACAATAAAAGTTATATAGGAAAAGCACATAAACACAAGTTCTCAATACTAATAGGATATGCTAGCCTCCATAGTAATTTGCATCTAAAAGTCAAATCTCAGAGATTAGATCCTAAATCCAGGGCCAGGAATAGTGTTAGGGATTCTTGTGGGTGCCAACATTCAGCATCTTTTGAACACCTGGACAATAATAACAATGACAATGAGGAGGGCTAACCAATACTGAACATTTTGCAGTCATATAAATTGTATAAGCACTTTACACTATTATCTCACTTAATCCTCATTTCAACTCTATGAGGTAAGAAGCATTATTGCCTCCATTTTTAAGATGAACAAAGTAAGATAGGGAGAGTTAGTGTATAAAACAATTGAAGATGGATCATCCAGCTTGGAAGTGTTGGAGCCAGGATTCCAGGTCAGTCTGTCTGATTCTAGTAGACCAGTGGTTGAGAAAGGGTCTCTAAGGATGTCTGAGGAAACTAACAACCAGCCAGGCAAGAAATGGAATGAAGCCACCTCAATCAGTGAGGCAGCAGCTTATGAAACTCCAAACTCAAGAGTTCAGAGAACTGGAATCCAAATCGTATTCAGAGTCCCTCAGAGATTTGGTGTGTGAATGTCCAACCCCTTCTCAGCTAGTCCTTTGTGATTTCTTTCTAAAGTAGCATGACTGACAGTGTAGCCAGTCTCTAACATAGGGACTATTTTATGATCAGACATCTGATTTGATTAATGTAGTCTTTCTCCATCTTTCTAGTTATGTCACTTTATAGTGATGGATTACCAAGGTTGCCATGGAAGAATGAGAGAAAAATGGAAGAAACACATCTACAGAAAAATACCTCCTGCTGTGAATGCTAACTGCAAAGGAAGCTGAAAGCTATAACAGCACATATTTGATGAACCCCTATTGGTCTACCACATGCAGCTTACCCCTGGAAGGTAAGAAATTCCTGCCATGCTCCCTTATTCTGAATTATTGATTTTGGCGTTTTGGTTCTTCAATGTTTAGTCTCAAATGTCTGTGCTCATTTCCCCTAGGACTCTCCAAATCCTTACACAAATTGTATTTCTGTTGGGGATAGTATGATATGACCCTCCATAAATCACTACATTTTAATGTAATTTGAACTAATTTAATTTTCTAATGCAAGAGTAGGAGAAGATTTGTCTATTATTTTCCCTGGTTCCAGTGACAGCATTTTATAGATGTTGGAGAGAGGGTAGTCTATAAAATTTCCTGATGAACTCTTCTGACCAATAGCTTTAGTTCTAAATTTCTAAGACTAACTTATTACATACTTGGCAATATCTGAATAATTTCTCCCACTTATGAGGTGACACATCTCCCGCTCGTTGACTCTTTTTACTTTTTTTTAGTACTTTTTTATGTGATTTCTCCTCAAATGAAATATTATAACAGTTTCATTTCTCTAATATAGAATTTTGCTGGTGGTAAGTCTTTTTGCATCCTTGTATTTATGATGGATGTTCTTAGAAATTTTATCTTACATGATTGTGTTCAAAATTCTCTATTTGGCCCCATTTCCAAAGTCAAATAACACTAAAAATAAATCCCCGCTAATTGCTTAAGTAGAGTTTAGTGGGAATTTCACCCAGATGAAACTATCACCCCATTCAGAGAGAACAATTATTTAAGACTTCAAGAGGGCTTGAGAGTAAACAAGTAGACCAGTGTGATTTCAAATGCATGTTTCGCCAGGATTTTTCTCCATTAGATAGATCAAGATGCCCTACTGAGTTCTGGTTTAGTCTTGATCTAAAGGATTCCTGATATATTAGCATCGGATAACACTGTGAAAATTGAATGCAAAGATGAATTCACTCTTGTCAAACACTGACAAAGCATAGCTGGAAGGTCATGAAGTCAGGTAGGGGGTGTTCATGTTTTTGTGTCTCAGATAAGTATTATCATGGGAACTTTCTAATTTTCACAGGAAATTCTTTCACATCTTATGTGCATCCCACACCTTACTTACTTCGTATGCCTAACTTATTCTGCAGGTCCACCATGTTTCTGTAACATTGTTTATCATAAGAAATTCTTCAGAACTGCAGAAGTTCAGATAAGACACTTGCCTAGCAACTACTGTTTCCATTAACTGGCTACACCAATACTTGACATGAGTTCCTGACACCAGTGAAATGTCCTTTCAGAGCAGCGTATGTCCTGAATTTCTTCTTTTTGCCTTTAAAGGTTTCCCTTTACTTCAGCTTCTCTAGATACACCTACGACTTTTCATCTGTGCATACCAGATTGCAATATTGCCAAGTAAATCCAATTTTTTCCAAGAGACTTCTCTCTCATTAGTTTAGATTGACAATAGCAAGGGGTCCAGTATTCCAGAACCAATCAAATTCTTAGGCATAACCTTTCATAGAAAACCTAAGCCCAATGGAAAATTCAAGAATTAAATCCACATGCATCATGACTGCCTTGATGCCACACAAACTAACTGCTAAATATCTTATATATATTAGTCTAGCATTACAACATATCAATGTTCCAAATTTATTCAGCCAAAAGTAAAATAAATATATACTCTAGTATGTGTGTATGTGTGTGTGTATACAGACACTACCCACATACTATATTTATATTTGCCCATCATAACTGGTAAACCAAGGAATTGAACTGAATTTGAAGATGGCCAGACAAAAGGATTCAAAAGATGTCATCAAGATCATGTCTCTATGTCTCTCTTCTCTACTCGACCTTATTCTTAGGTTTTTTTCTCACATTCAAAAGATGTTTACAATCCCAATTGCTTCTGAAATTATGCTGAGGAAGATCAATTGTTTCATCTCACTTTGGCTGATAGGAGAGCGACCCCACCCAGAGTGAGCAGGATTATTGTGGAATGATATGAAAGATTTACTGAAGGCGATGATTCTCAGAAATCTCTTTCTTTCCACATCAGTGAAATCAAAGCATATTCACCTGAGGTCTCTTTTCCCTATGTGGATTATGTAGAATGAGCCCAAATTGGATGACATTGATACTCATGAAGCTGTGTAGCTGCTGACCAGGGACAGTTACCTCAGAGCCAAGCACATTCTTTGCCAAAATTATTTGTTTAATTATACATAGGTTTACTATTTTTATTACAAATATATTTACCTTTATTGCTAATGTTACATTCTTATTGTTTTCCTACTATTTTTTAAGTATCATTCTAACTAAGGGGATGTGAAAGATTGGTCCATGTTGTAAATCAGGGAAATCAAATGGCTTTCTCCTCTGTGATACTGGCCAAAGTTCAAATGTTCTCTACCTTGGATTGGTCCAGATTCTTCTAGCAGCTAATAAATAATAACTAGAAGAGTGCTTGACAAATTTTAGATGCTCAAAAAATACTTGCTGTCTTTCCTATCTCTTTACATGAATTTCTTAACTCTAAAATTCATCTATAAATTCAGTGAAAGTAGATGGTCTCTTCAATTTACAAATGAAGGAAACTTTCTGAAGACAGTAAGTGACTAAATCCAGCTAAGTATGTATAAATATCATGTAATTTAATTCAATAGATATTTTGGGTGTTTATTATATGCAAACCACATTGCTAGATGCTAAAAAGATAGAAACATATTTAAGACAATATTCCTGTCTATCCTAAACATGAAATCTAATAGAAAACGAACGTAACCATAGCATGAAATAACTACTATTTAGATGTCAAGTCACAAGAATCTCAGAAGAAGGTTTCATTCATTATGATGAACAGATCAGGTAGGGATTCAAAAATGATGTGACATTTAATATGCCCCTAATGTATAAATAAGACTTTCAGAAACAAATAAGGGAGAAGGCCCAGCAAATGTAAAAATACAAGTTAAAATTAAAACCGGTGGAAATTTGAGTAAT
This sequence comes from Sciurus carolinensis, assembly GCF_902686445.1. Classification (NCBI taxonomy): domain Eukaryota; kingdom Metazoa; phylum Chordata; class Mammalia; order Rodentia; family Sciuridae; genus Sciurus; species Sciurus carolinensis. The sequence goes on along the minus strand of NC_062221.1, from coordinate 116,355,462 downwards.
CTGAATATGGGAAGAAAATTGGTCGATGATGAAGTTAGCATTGCAAATTTATTACATTTCATAGGCAGAAAAAGAAGTTAATCCCAGTAACTACACCAGAGACTTGTTGAAATTTGAGGAGAGACTTGCCATTTCTCTCCACCTATTTGGAAGTACTGGCTTGCACCCTTCCCAGTACAGAAGGACTCACTAGTTGATTTGGTTACCAACTGAGTCAAACCACTGTCTCCCACCAACTTCATCAAACTGATTCACTGGGGTAAAACAATAGTAGAAATATCGAAAACTGCTGACTAAACTCATTTTGACCAAACTCACTTTCCAATAGCTGGGGTCAGCTTTTCTTCCCAGTGCCTTGATTTTAAGGATAAATTCCCTATGCTAACACATTCCTGAAGTCTGTAATGTGTAAGCTAGGTGACTTTTTAATTTTTTTCCTTTATTGTGCATTATAGTTTTACATAATAATTAGGTTCATTTTGACAGTCATACATGCATGCAATTTGATTTACTCCATTTCAGTACCCAATGCCCCTAACTTTTCCCCAATTCCTTCCTCCACCTTTTCTTCCTCTACTGGTCTTCCTTTTTTTTCCTTTTTTTTTTTTCCTGTTCATTTATTTAATTTTTTTTTTAATTTTACAGACTGCATTTTGATTCATTGTACACAAATGGGGTACAACTTTTCACTTGTATGGATGTACACAATGTAGATTCACACCATTCATGTAATCATACATACACATAGGGTAATGCTGTCTTTCATTCTACTATCTTTCTGTCCCCCACCCCCTCCCACCTCATTTTTCTCTACACTATCCACAGTTCCTTCATTCTTCTCTTCCCCACCGCCACCCCGCCTTATTACATATTGTCATTGACTTACCAGAGAAAACATTCAGCCTTTGGTTTTTTGGGCTTGACCTATTTCACTTAGCATGATATTTTCCAACTTCATTCATTTACCAGCAAATGCCATTATTTTATTCTTCTTTATGGCTGAGTAATATTCCATTGTGTATATATAACCACAGTATATAGACATTTATCCATTCCTTAATTGAAGGGCATCTAGCTTGGTTCCACAATCTGGCTATTGTGAATTGAGCTACTATGAACATTTTGTGGCTGCATCACTGTAGTATGCTGATTATAAGTCCTTTGGGTATAGGCCAAGGAGTGGGATAGCTGGGTCAAATGATGGGTCCATTCCAAGTTTTCTGAGTAATCTCCATACAGCTTTCCAGAGTGGCTGCACCAATTTGCAACTCATTCAATCTAGTGCCCCTCAGTTCTTAGCTATGCTGTGGTTTACCTCACTTTTGTTTAAATTTATGCTCTCATGATATCAGTTGGGTTCCCTTCCCACTCAAACCTACCTCAGAGTATTTTCTTTTCTTCCTACTAATTTCCTGTACCCATAAGTCCAAAACACCAACTAACAAGGGCTGTACTGATTCCAAAACTGTTGATTTCAACAACAGAAACACATTCTTTGTGTCTCGGGCACCAAAAAGAACACTTGAATGCATAATAGCATTCAATTGTTTATTCGGAGTAGACTAAATAAGACAAACCAATAAATCCCTTTGGTGCATTTTCCTTATTTTCTAAGTCAAAAAGATCGTCTCTGTTTAGAAATGGCATTTTGATCATGCTAATAACCATTTCATAAGTAATGCATAGTCTGTACTGGCCCAAGCTTTATGGATATAAAAGGTTGGAAATGTCCAAATAGCAATCTCAACCAGCAAGCCTGGCTAAATTAGAAGAGCATCTCAAAATATGTATCTTCAGTCAGAATATTACAATTCCAGTAACACATGTCAAAAGAATTGTTCCTGTGTAAGAGACTGGACCCAGATAATTTGCTTGACATCATCTAACGGTTCAGAAAACAAATCAGCCATTGCATCTCTGTTAGCGTTCCCTGAACATTGCATGCAATCAATATAAATGATTAGTCTTTTAATGATAATACCATCACCTTCCCCAAATAACAGGAGAAGCTGAGGCTTTTTGCTTCTATCTCAGTTTATGTGTCCAGTCACAATAAGCGTGGTATTTAAACATTTCACTTCAAAACCACTATTGTAATAGAAGAATCTCAATACATCATTTATGTAAAAGAACAAAGAGATGAATGAAAATTATTCTCATTTTGAGAGGACAGTTACAGAAAGCTTTCTATAAATTTGTTCCTTGATCAAATTTTTTCTTAAAACCCAAAATACTTTTTCTCAGTATATTTTGTTAATCCTCTTTTAACTACATACTCTTTTTTTTGGCTTCAAACACTATTGTTCAGTATTACTTTATTTATTTTTGGATAAAAATAATAAATTTATTTAATAAATTTGCATTTGCAAAGGAAACATACAAAGTCTGCTGAAATTTAAATTAGTATATACTAAGGATTGGTAAATGTATGCTTGTACTTCTTTAAGTCTAAATTTATGGACCTTAAAAAAAGAAATTCACTTGTTTCTATCTAGTTTTCAAACTACTCTAGACTTGTCTGGGTTGTCATGATCAAAAGTAACCTTTTCAAAATGTGATGTATCATTCAATACTTGTATCTAAAACCAAGAAGTGTTTTTTATTGATTTATTGATTTCTCAGAGCAATTATGGTGGTTTCAGACATTAAAATTGCTATTAACTATGATATTGTTTGGGCAGTGGTAAAGCTGTGCTATTAGTTAACGATCAGACTGATATTGATTGGCTTTTTTTGACAATAAATATAAACATAGTAGACACAAGTGTTCAGCTATTTCTTTCTGGCAGGTATGACCCTAGCAAAAAGAAAGATTGAAAATATGTTACTTGACCAACCCCATACACAAACCAAAATTAATCTCTGCGTTAATTTTGTTTATATAGTACTCTCTACATGCTTCCAATGGAACATTTATTATATGAATATTATGGATTTTTGGTTTTGTTTTGTTCTTGTGTTCTAAGTTCTTTAAATTCCATTGCCACACTTAACAGAAAGATTCATTGCATATACAAATATATATAAATATTTTCAAATAAATTTATGATGGAAAATAAATACAAGAAATAAACTTAATTACATTGGCCAATGTAGAAACCACTAATCATATGTAGCTATTGAACACTTAATATGTGGTTACTACACCTGAAATTTTCATCTTGCTTTGTTTTAAATAAGTTAAAATGAAATAAACAAAAAATCTGGTAGAGGCTATTGTATTGATAGTACATTTCCAGAGGTTCTTTGAAGAATAAACTTTGGCAGTCTTTCAAAAGTATATATGCTTTTGTTTTTTAAAGACTGTCAGAAAAATCAGAAGTCTGAAATTGGAAATCAACCAAAGATGCCCCGAAAAGTATGATATATTCCATAGCAATTTTCAGTGATAACAACCAAAAACCATCAAACTGCTAGTCATTGAGAGTGAGATGTTCAACAACTAGTCCATTTGTGCTTCAAAATACCTGAGGCTGAGTTTAGATGTGAAGTGACTCCCAAAAGCTCATGTGTGAGATAATACAAGAAAGTTTAAAGGTGAAATGATTGGGTCATGAGAACCTTAATATAATCAGTGCAGTAATCCCTTATAGGGATTAACTGGGGGTTAACTGTAGGCACAGCGCATACATAATTGCAATAGGATGTGACTAGAGAAGGTGGGTCATTGGGACATGCCTTTGGGACTCTCTATGCTTCCTGGTTCTGTGACCTTAGCTACTTTCCTCCGCCACACTCTTCTACCGTGATGTTCTGTCTCACCTTGGCCCAGAGCAACAGAGCTGACTGTCTATGGACTGAGAACTCTGAAACCATCAGCCCCCAAAATAAACTTTTCCTCCTCTACTTGTTCTTGTCAGTTCTTTGGATCACAGCAGTGAAAAAGCTGACTAGAACTCTGAGTAATCTATAAAGAACATAAATTTCTTTCTGGAGTGATGAATATTATATCTTGCTATGGCAGAAGAGTGGAAGAGAGTCAATCCATTCCCTCATTTATTTATTCATTCTTTATAGTGCTAGGAGGCAAACCCAAGGCTTCACACAAGCTAGGAGCTCTCTCACTGAACCATGTCCCAGGATTCTCCTGAGAGTTTTCATAAGGGCTCCAGTCTAGTCCATGAAGTTTCCATTCTCACAATGCAATCACCTTCTAAAAATCGACCAGTTTGTGTGATCTCATTGTCAATTAAGTTCCAATATACGAGTTTCTGTGGACACATTCAGATTGAAGGAACAATTATTTTTAAAAACCTCAATAGTGATGTTGTTTGTCTCTCTGATTAATCACTGAGTCCCAAAGCAAAGGTATAAATAATAAACTGAAAAGGTCAAAATGGATACCTTTGCCTTCATATCACTAAGCCCTCAAAACAAAACTATGGTAATTCTCTTTAATTTTTAAGGAAGCTCCACTCTTTTTCTATAATAGCTATACTGCTTTACATTCCCACTAACGTTGTACAAGTGTTCCCTTTTCTCCAAGTCTTTGCTGAACTTGTTATTCATCCATTTTAGGAAAGCCATCCTAAAATATGTGAAGTACTCTCTCACTGTGGTTGTTGATTTACATTTCCCTGATGACTAGTGATATTTATTTTTCCATATACTTGTTCATCCTTTGTCTTTTTTTTTTTTTTTTTTTTGTGAAATGTCTCTTTAGGACCTTTGACCGTTTAAAAAATTCATTTGTTTTCTTGCTACTGAGTTGTTAGAGTTTATTATATATTTTTGATATTAACTTCCTATAAGAGGTATGGTTCCCAAACTTTCCTCCCATTTCATAGGCTATTTTCTTTACTATGTTATTTTTTCTGTTGTGCAAAAGTTTTTAGTTTGATGCAACCTCATTTGAATATTTTGGTGGTTGTTGTTTTGACACCTGTGCTTTTGAGGCCATGTGCAAAAAAACTTTGCCCTTTCTAATCACCTGATGTATTTCCTGTTTTCTTCTAGTAGTTTTAATGTTTCATGTATGACATTTAATCTATAATTCATTTGAGTTGAATTTGGTGTATGGGTAAGTTGATGGCCCAATTTCATTTTTCTACAAGTGGATATCCAGTTTTCCCACTATCACTTATTGATGAGATTTTTTGTGCCCCTGTTGTTCCTTCATGACACCTTTGTTCAACATAGTTGGTCACAAATACATGGAATTATTTTTGCACTCTGTGTTCTGTTCCATCAGTCTGCAGAACCATCTTGTGCTGATAACACATTGTTTTGATGCTATAACTTTGTAATGTAGTGTATTTTGAGATCAATTAGCATGATTCTGTCAGCTTTATTCTTTTTGCTCAGAATTGCTTTGGTTGTTTGGGATCTTCTATGGTTCCCTGTGAGTTTTACAGTTGGATTTTCTATTTCTTTGAAAAACTTCAGTAGAATTTTGATAGGGACTCTACTGCATCTGTAGATTGCTTTGGGTAGTATGGACATTTTAGCAATATTAATTATACTCCATGAACGTGGAATATCTTTCCATTTTTTTGTGTCATCCTCAATTTCTTTCCTTATAGTTTTCAGTGTACAAATCATTCACCACTTTGCTTAAATGTATTCCCATTTTATTTTATTTTTTGATGCTATTGTAAATGGGACTGCATTTCTGCTTTCTATTTCAGGTAAGTTGCTATTAGTATATAGAAACACTACTGATTTTTGTATGTTGATTTTGTATCCTACAATTCTACTGAAGTAATTAGTTCTAACAGATTTTTGGTTAAGCCTATAGAATATTTTCATGTGTGAGATATGTTATCTGAAAACAGTGACAGTTTAACTTCCTCTTTTCCAATTCAAATGCACTTCATTTTGATGCCATCACTAATTGTTCTGCTTAGTATTTCTAGTACTACATTGAATAGAAGTGGTAAGAGTGAGTATCCTTGTCTTGTTCCTAACCTCAGAGCAAAAGCTATGAACTCAGTATCACTGACTTTGACATTAGTTGTAGACTTGTTATCTATGGCCTTTATTGTGCTGAGAACATACTTTCTAGACATAATTTGTTAAGAGTGTCATAAAAAGAGGTTGAATTTTGTCCTGTGATTTTTCTGCATTCTTGATATGATTGCATGGTCTCCTTACAGACTTGTTAAGTAATTGTGGCTTGCTCAAAGTATCACTCAGTTCTTTCATTTTAAAGTATGTTCCAGCTATCACTTCTCACATTATTAAAAGTGTATACAGTAGACTAATTAATTTGCTACTTTTGATAGAAATATTTTTATTGAGTTTATTTCCCAAATACTATAGATTTTGAGTAAAAATGAGGTGATAATAGAGGTCACTATGATAGTTTAGCATATAAAGCATACAAATAGAATTGTAAGAGTCATTTCAGTTATTTTATGTGTTATTATTGGGGGGACATTACTGGGGATTGAAATCAGGGGCACTCGACCACTGAGCCACATCCCCAGCCCTATTTTGTATTTTTATTTAGAGACAGGGTCTCACTGAGTTGCTCAGCACCTGCTTTTGCTGAGGTTGGCTTTGAGCTCAAGAACCTCCTACCTTAGCCTCCTGAGCCGCTGGGATTACAGATGTGCACCAACCACAATGCCTGGCTATTTCAGTTATATTAAATACTGTATTCTTAAACCTGTAAAGGTAAGAATTGGGGGTGCAAATTAATATTTCATAGTATTTTATCACAGTCTTACAACTGCTTAGCTTTGCTTAGGACCAAGCTACTAAGGTTGTTTTGATACCAAACTGCCTTCTTTTAACTGAATTTATATCAACTTAGTGACCAGAAAGACTATCTCATGCTGAGCAGAAACACAGTTATTGCTTTGATTAATATAAAATAAGGAAAGCATTATTTTCTAAATAACAGTTTGTGACTAAACCCTACAAAAATTTTGAGGTAAATTGGAGAGATTATCCAAAAAGACTTATTGTGAAAAACCAGAAAATAACAGGTTTTTAAGTAAATATAGATAAAGGCTCTAAATTAATATAATTGAAAGGTTTTTTTTACAATTTCAGTTATAACAAGGTAATGGATGTGAGCAGAAACAAATCTGAAAATTATAATCCATAATTTTTTTAGCTTTAAATGGAGCATAGAAAGAAGCGTGAAATTTTAAAGCAAATTTCCTACTTAACTAGGTAGACATTTATATGAAGATGTTTAGTAATTATTTAAGAATATTGCAGAACTTCTTTCAAAATTTGATTAAAAAAAAGACATATCAGTTCCTTCAACTGACTTCTCCCTCAATTATTAAAAGACACTGATTACTCAGAGTTTCCTAAAACCTTTGCTTCTATCTTAGCTTTTTAAAAAATCTTTAAACCAAGATCCTCTTAGATTTAAACAACACTAAATTCCTACGAACCTAGAAGCATCAAATAATGTAAGTGAATAATTTAATAGTTAAAAAAATTTGATTGGCAATCCTAAAATGTACTAAGTTTAAAATACTGGATTTGAATCATCTTTTCCAACTAAACTATTTTGACTTACACCAAAAATGTAATAATGATTTTTAAGGTGAACTTTTCTTTTAAATTATTTACATTGAGAATTGACATTGAGTACTAAGTTAGTTTTGAAAGGTACATCATGTTTGCTGTCTGTGTTAAATTGTACAGGATATCATACTTTTAAAGACAAAGATGGAGCCAGACAAAAATCTGATATCATTTTATCAAAAAATCAGATGATTTTTCTATTAGCCTTAGTACTTTCTGTTAAAACTGAGATTTATATAAAATTCAAAAGAAACATGAAACATTCAATTAAGAACAAATTCTGTGGTTACACACTATACTAATCTATCTAGTTGCTGCAACAAAATATCACAGACTGGGTGTCTTAAACAATAACAAATTATTATTGCTCATTGTTCTGGAGGCTAGAAGTTCATAATCAAGGGGAAGGAAATTTTGGGTTCTGTTGAAGACTCTCTTCCTCACATGTAGACGGCTACCCTCTCCCTAGGTCCTCACAGGGCTTTTTCTTGACGTGCACAGAATCAGGGAGTACTAAGAGCTGTCTGGTAACTCTTCTTATGAGGACACTCATTCTTTCGAATTGAGGCCTCACAGTGTGATCATATTTAACGTGAATTCCTTCCTTACTTAGTGGGGTTAGCACATATATTTAGTACATAATGCACACTTTTCTTTTTTTATCTACATTATCAATAAACAATTTTAACTTAGAATGTTTTAAATAAATGATTTCAGAATCTAATCCCCCATTTTCTCAGATATTGTTTGAATAAAAATTAATTTTCTTACTAACTGAGAGTTTTCATGATAGCTTTATGGACTTTCACAAAAAAATGATTTGCAAAATATGAACCTTATTAAAATGTGCTTTGGCTTTTTCTCGGCTGTGTTGGTCAGATTTCTGTCATCATAACAAATACCTGAAATATTTAATTGATAAGATGAAAAGGTTTATTTTAGCTCATGGTTTTGGAGATTTCAGTCCATGTTCAATTGACCCCATTACTTTTGCACTTGTGAGATAGCATGGCAAGGGCAAAACTGCTTACCCCGTGGCTGGAAAGTGAAAGACAGAAAGAGGAAGAGCTTGGGGTCTCACTATTCCCTTTAAGATCATAACCCCAATAATATAAAGACCTCCTGGTAGGACCTAAGGCTTAAAAGTCTTACCACCTCCCAATAGTGCCACCCTGGGGCAAAGTCTTCCCCACATGGTCATTTGGGAAACATTCAGAAAACAAGTCATAATATTCTACCCCATGACCTCCAAAGGTTCATATCAGTCTCACATTGCAAAAGGTTTTCAGTCAATCCCCAAGAGTCTCCAAATTCTTAACATTATTGCTAAAGCTAAAGTTCAACGGGTCCTCCAAGACTAATGGGGAAACCTGACTGTGAACCACTGTAAAAGTTAAAACAAAAGTTACATTCTTCCAATGTACTATGGAGGATAGTCAAAGGGTAAACGTTCTTATTCCAAAAGGAAGAAATAAGACAATAATAATGGGGGGGGAGGCCAGGGAAGAAGGGAGAAACTTTAGATTGGGCAGAGGGGAGTAAGGGGAGGGGAGGGGGTCTGGGGGTGGGAAAGATGGTGGAATGAGATGAACATTATTACCCTATGTACATGTATGATTGCCTGAACAGTGTGACTTTGCATCATGTACAGCCAGAAAAATGAGAAGCTGTGCTCCATTCATGTACAATGAGTTGAAATGCATTCTGCTGTCATATATAATTAATTAGAACAAATTTTTAAAAAAAGAAAATAATAAGTAAAGATCAGACTAAAACAAGACCAAAACCCAACAGCATAACTGTTAAGCCCTACAGCTCCCCATCCAGCAGCTGGGACACATTATAGTGGGATGGAGGCTCCCACTGGCTTATAAAGCCCTGCCCCTGCAACTTTACTGGTTGCATCACAGGAGGCTTCTCCCCTAGGCTGGTTTTGCATGTTACCAGCTGCTTCCCTCAGCAGGTCTTCCCCAGTCATGGCACCTCTTCCTTCCTAGGGTCCTCATTACAGTTCACTCTCACAGATGCATGCACTACCCTGTGCAGGAGCTGCTCACAGGAATCCCAACCCTACAACACCCCTGACCTCTGACTTTTTCCTTTGAAAGTTTTGTGGAAATCCACATTAACCCCTTAATTCTTAACACTTTGCACCAGTAAACTGAGTATTACAAGGACAATGCTAAGGTTTGCCATTGGCATAAGCTTACCTGGGTGCACTTGAATCACAGTTGCAGCTACCTCTTAGTGTCTGTTGTCTTAGATAGACCTGGCACTTTCTTAAATAAAAATTTCTGCCCTGGAAAGTCTTTGAAACAAACCTAGATTTCTACAACTTTTAGACTGAGATGGTGGTAGCCTAGTCAATACCTGAGATACTCTCAAAATTTCTTTCTTGTTTTCCTAGTACAAAGTTCTTAGCTTATTAATTGAACATTTCTTGGTAACAACTTCGCACATATTCCTTTTCTTATAAAGTGTGGATTCTCAAATCTTTCTGTTCTGCTCCTCTTTGCCCCAAATTCTCACAGTACATTTGGCTACAAGTAACCTATGATACGCATGCTGCTGCCAGAATGTTGTGCTGCCTGGAAATTTCCTTAGCCAATTAAATTAGTTCTTCCCCTTTAAGCTGCGATTGCCACAAAGTCTCAGGGTGTGGACAAAATGTACCTAAGTATTTTGTCATGGTGTAATAAGCATGGACTCTTGTCCAATTTCCAATAGAATTCTCATCTTCTGTTGAAATCTCATTAGCATCACCTTTACTGTCTGCATTCATATGAGCATTCTAATGTTCCCAGCCCTCGCCAGCTCTGCTTACAGCTTTCTTAGGCATCTCTAGATTGCTTCTCCAAACTTTTCCAAATTTCTCCTACAAACTAACTCCAAAGACTTTCCACATAATATCAGGTATAGCAAAAAATTACTCTCCTCCTCAGTACCAATTTTCTGTGTTAATTTTCTGTAACTCTAACAAATACCTGAGGCAATCAATTTATAAAGAGAAAAAGGTTATTTTGGTTCATGATTTTGGGGGTTCAGCCCTATTGTTTTGGGCCTGGATGAGGGCCATACTCCCATACTGTGGGAGTGTGTGGTCAAGCAAAAGTGCTCACCTCATGGCCTAGAAGGTAAAGAGAGAAAGAGGAAGGGGCTAAGTCCCCACTATCCCATTCAAGGGCACACCCCCAAAGACCTCCAACTGGGACAGTCTGTTAAGACAAAATCTTTATCACGTGGACCTCTGGGGAAATCAAGATCCAAACCATAACATCTGGTCTAGAAGAGAATTCACAACATACAATTCAAATTCTTCCTGAACACAACCCCTAAATTCCAGATAATTCTCTGCTTTTAAATAATTCAACTTTAAGAACATGGCCTAAATCTCAGACAATTTCATATGTCAATTGTCTATTGTGGGAAAAGAAATGGTTCCTGTTCTAGTTTAGAATATTAAGAAAAGACCTTTTCAAAACAAGTCTGTATGAAATATTTGGCTATACTTTTCCTCAGCAAAGAAAGAAAGTTTATTTATCTTTTGACCTTCACTTTGGAAGGATTCTTTTGTTAGTAAATTAAACACCAAATTAATAAGAAAAATACCTTAGTGGGAACAGAGTTTAAATGTAATAACACTACATTTTGATTACCTTTCCAAACCAAGAGAATGATTTTATGCCATAAGATATTTAGAAATGCAAATAATTTACATAAGCACTTCAGCAATTTTCTATTTATTAAATCTAAACATTAAAGTTTTTAGGCAATAACATGCTTATAGTAGTAAACTTAAAAAATTGCCAATAAGAAAGAAAAATCAGTAACTTTATTTATAGTTAAGTTTAAATTCAGCTTCATTAACCCAATAGTCTAGTTCTTTATTATCACTGTGTTACTGAGAATGAGATGCTAACCAAGTATTATACAGATGCTAACTATGCTCTGTTTACTAAGACTTCCACAACAAATTATTGCAAGTTGGATTGCTTAAAAGAGAAATTTGTTCTCTCATCATTCTGGAGGCCGGAAAGCTGAAATGAAGGTATTGGCTGGGCTCTCTTCTCTCTGCAGGCTCCAGAAAGGAATTCTTCCTTGTGTCTTACTTTCTTCTGGTGACACCCAGCAATCCTTGAAATTCCTCTGTTGTAGCATCACTCTAAGCCGTGTCTGTCCTCAAGTGGCCTTCTCTCTGTCTTTGTGAGCACCCTCTCCATTCCTTATTAGAACACACATTACTGGAGTTAAGTCACATCTCTAGATCCTTCACTAATTAAATTTGCAAAGGCATTATTTGTTAATAACATCACATTTATGGGAACCATGACTTAAGTCCTGAATATCTTTTAAAAATGTTTTTTTTTATTTTTTTTTATGTTTTACGTTTACATAGGGTAATGATGTTTATTTTATTTTTCCCCTCCCCCCACCCCTCCCACCCCTCTTTTCCCTCTACACAGTCCTTCTTTCCTTCATTCTTACCGCTCTCCTTAGCCTAACTCTAAACCTAACCCTAAACCTAATGCTAGCCCCTCCCACCCCCCCGTTATATGTCCTCATCCGCTTATCAGCGAGATCATTCCTCCTTTAGTTTTTTGAGATTGGCTTATCTCACTTAGCATGATATTCTCCAATTTCGACCATTTGCCTAACAAATGCCATAATTTTATCATTCTTCATTGCGGAGTAATATTCCATTGTATAAATATGCCACAGTTTCTTTATCCATTCATCAACTGAAGGGCATCTAGGTTGGTTCCACAATCTGGCTATGGTGAATTGAGCAGCAATGAACATTGATGTGGCTGTATCTCTGTAGTATGCTGATTTTAAGTCCTTTGGGTATAGGCCAAGGAGTGGGATAGCTGGGTCAAATGGTAGTTCCATTCCAAGCTTTCTGAGGAATCTCCACACTGCTTTCCAGAGTGGCTGCACTAATTTGCAACCCCACCAGCAATGTATGAGTGTTCCCTTTTCACCACATCCTCGCCAACACCTATTGTTGCTTGTATTCTTGATAATCGCCATTCTAATTGGGGTGAGATGAAATCTTAGGGTAGTTTTGATTTGCATTTCCGTTATTACTAGGGATGTTGAACATTTTTTCATATATCTGTTGATTACTTGTACATCTTCTTCTGTGAAGTGTCTGTTCATTTCCTTAGCCCATTTGTTGATTGGATTATTTGTATTCTTGGTGTAGAGTTTTTTGAGTTCTTTATAGATTCTGGAAATTAGCGCTCTATCTGAGGTATGGTTGGCAAAGATATTCTCCCACTCTGTAGGCTCTCTCTTCACATTTCTGATAGTTTCCTTTGCTGAGAGAAAGCTTTTAAGTTTGAATCTATCCCAGTTGTTGATTCTTGCTTTTATTTCTTGTGCTATGGGAGTCCTGTTAAGGAAGTCTGATCCTAAGCCAAGAAGTTGAAGATTGGGACCTACTTTTTCTTCTATAAGATGCAGGGTCTCTGGTCTGATTCCGAGGTCCTTGATCCATTTTGAGTTGAGTTTTGTGTAGGGTGAGAGATAGGGGTTTAATTTCATTCTATTGCATATGGTTTTCCAGTTTTCCCAGCACCATTTGTTGAAGAGGCTATCTTTTCTCCATTGCATATTTTTGGCCCCTTTGTCTAGTATGAGAAAATTGTATTTATTTGGGTTTGTGTCCATGTCCTCTATTCTGTACCATTGATCTACCTGTCTATTTTGGTACCAATACCATGCCATTTTTGTTACTATTGCTTTGTAGTAGAGTTGAAGATCTGGTATTGCAATAACCCCTGCTTCGCTCTTGCTACTGAGGATTGCTTTAGCTATTCTAGGTTTTTTATTCTTCCAGATGAATTTCATAATTGCTTGCTCTATTTCTGCAAGGTACATCATTGGGATTTTAATTGGAATTGCATTGAATCTGTATAGCACTTTAGGTAGTATAGCCATTTTGACGATATTAATTCTGCCTATCCAGGAACATGGGAGATCTCTCCATCTTCTAAGGTTTTCTTTAATTTCTTTCTTTAGTGTTCTGTAGTTCTCATTGTAGAGGTCTTTCACCTCTTTTGTGAGATTGATTCCCAAGTATTTTATTTTTTTCGATGCTATTGTGAATGGGGTAGTTTTCCTAATTTCTCTTTCTGAAGATTCATCACTTATGTATAAAAATGCATTGGATTTATGAGCATTGATCTTGTAACCTGCTACTTTACTGAATTCACTTATGAGTTCTAAAAGTTTTCTGGTGGAATTTCCAGGTTCCTCTAAATATATAATCATGTCATCAGCGAACAGGGATAGTTTGAGTTCTTCTTTTCCTATTCGTATCCCTTTAATTTCTTTGGTTTGTCTGATTGCTCTGGCTAGAGTCTCAAGGACGATGTTGAATAGAAGCAGTGAAAGAGGGCATCCCTGCCTTGTTCCAGTTTTTAAGGGGAACACTTTCAGTTTTTCACCATTTAGAATGATATTAGCCATGGGCTTAGCGTAGATTGCCTTTATAATGTTTAGGAATGTTCCCACTACCCCAATTTTTTCTAGTGTTTTGAGCATGAAGGGATGCTGTATTTTATCAAATGCTTTTTCTGCATCTATTGAAATAATCATGTGATTCTTAACTTTAAGTCTGTTGATATGGTGAATGACATTTATTGATTTCCGAATGTTGAACCAACCTTGCATCCCTGGGATAAAACACACTTGATCGTGGTGCACTATCTTTTTAATATATATTTGTATGCGATTTGCTAAAATTTTGTTGAGAATTTTTGCATCAATGTTCATTAAGGATATTGGTCTGAAATTTTCTTTCCTCGATGTGTCTCTGTCTGGTTTAGGTATCAGGGTGATATTGGCTTCATAGAACGAGTTTGGAGGGTTCCCTCCTCTTCTATTTCATGGAATAGTTTGAGGAGTATTGGAATGAGCTCTTCTTTAAAGGTTTTGTAGAACTCGACTGAGAACCCATCTGGTCCTGGACTTTTCTTTGTTGGTAGGCTTTTGATGACCTCTTCTATTTCATTGCTTGAAATTGGTTTATTTAAGTTGTGTATGTCCTCCTCGTTCAGTTTAGGTAATTCATATGTCTCTAGAAATTTGTTGATGTCTTCGAGGTTTTCTGTTTTGTTGGAGTATAGATTTTCGAAATAGCTTCTAATTATGTTTTGTATTTCACTCGTGTCTGTTGTGATGTTTCCCTGTTCATTCCGAATTTTAGTAATTTGAGTTTTCTCCCTCTTTCTCTTTGTTAGTGTAGCTAAGGGTTTATCAATTTTATTTATTTTTTCAAAGAACCAACTATTTATTTTGTTAATTTTCCCGATTGTTTCTTTTGTTTCGATTTCGTTGATTTCGGCTCTGATTTTAACTATTTCCTGTCTTCTACTTCTTTTGGTATTGGTCTGCTCTTCTTTTTCTAGTGCTTTGAGCTGTAGTGTTAAGTCATTTATTTGTTGATTTCTACTTCTTTTTTTGAATGCACCCCATGAAATAAATCTTCCTCTAAGTACTGCTTTCATAGTGTCCCAGAGATTTTGATATGATGTGTCTTTGTTCTCGTTTACTTCTAAGAATTTTTTTATTTCCCTCCTGATGTCTTCTGTTATCCATTCATCATATAATAGTGTATTATTTAATCTCCAGGTATTGGAGAAGTTTCTGTTTTTTATTCTGTCATTTATTTCTAATTTCAATCCATTATGATCTGATAGAGTACAAGGTAGTATCTCTATCTTCTTGTATTTGCTAACAGTAGCTTTGTGGCATAAAATATGGTCTATTTTAGAGAAGGATCCATGTGCTGCTGAGAAGAAAGTGTATTAAGTGTATTCGTTCTTTGTTGGATGGTATATTCTATATATGTCCATTAAGTCTAAATTGCTGATTGTGTTGTTGAGATCTATAGTTTCTTTATTCAATTTTTGTTTGGACGATCTATCCAGTGGTGAGAGAGGTGTGTTAAAATCGCCTAGTATTATTGTGTTGTGGTCTATTTGATTTCTGGAATTGAGAAGGATTTGTTTGACGTACGTGGATGAGCCAATGTTCGGGGCATAGATATTTATGATTGTTATGTCTTGCTGATTTATGCTTCCCTTAAGCAGCATGTAATGTTCTTCTTTATCCCTTCTGACTAGTTTTGGTTTGAAGTCCACATTATCTGAAATGAGGATGGATACTCCAGCTTTTTTGCTGTGTCCGTGTGCATGGTATGTTTTTCCCCATCCTTTCACCTTTAGTCTATGGGTATCTCTTTCTATAAGATGAGTCTCTTGCAGGCAGCATATTGTTGGATTTTTCTTTTTAATCCAATCTGCCAGTCTGTGTCTTTTGATTGATGAATTCAGGCCATTAACATTCAGGGTTATTATTGTGATATGATTTGTATTCCCAGTCAATTGACTCATATTTGTTTTTGACATGATTTGGTTTCTCCTTTATTTGGCTATTCCTTTAGGCTAGCGCCTCCTGTTGCTGATTTGCATCGTTGTTTTTCATCTCTTCCTCATGGAATATTTTGCTGAGAATGTTCTGTAATGCTGGCTTTCTTTTTGTAAATTCCTTTAGCTTTTGTTTATCATGGAAGGATCTTATTTCATCGTCAAATTTGAAGGTAAATTTTGCTGGGTATAGGATTCTTGGTTGGCATCCATTTTCTTTCAGGGCTTGGTATATGTTGTTCCAGGCCCTTCTAGCTTTTAGGGTCTGGATTGAAAAATCTGCTGATATTCTTATTGGTTTCCCTCTGAATGTAATTTGATTCTTTTCTCTCGCGGCCTTTAAAATTCTGTCTTTATTTTGTATGTTAGGTATTTTCATAATAATGTGCCTTGGTGTGGGTCTGTTGTAATTTTGTATGTTTGGAGTTCTATAAGCCTCTTGTACTTGGTTTTCCATTTCATTCTTCAGATTTGGGAAATTTTCTGTTATTATTTCATTGAATAGATTGTTCATTCCTTTGGTTTGTTTCTCTAAGCCTTCCTCAATCCCAATAATTCTCAAATTTGGCCTTTTCATGATATCCCATAGTTCTTGGAGATTCTGTTCATGATTTCTTTCCATCTTCTCTGTTTGTTCAACTTTGTTTTCAAGGTTAAATATTTTGTCTTCAATGTCTGAGGTTCTGTCTTCCAGGTGTTCTATCCTATTGGTTATGCTTTCTATGGAGTTTTTAACTTGGTTTATTGTTTCCTTCATTTCAAGTATTTCAGTTTGGTTTTTTTTCAGTATCTCTAACTCTTTATTGAAATGATCTCTTGCTTCCCGTATTTGGTCTTTTAACTGTTGATTGGTGCGATCATTTAATGCCTGCATTTGCTCTTTCATCTCCTCCTTCAATGCCTGCATTTGCTCTTTCATCTCCTCATTAGCTTCCCTGATCGTTTTAATTACGTACATTCTGAACTCCCTTTCTGACATTTCTTCTGATGTGCTGTCATTGGGTTTTATTGATGTAGTATCTAGGTTTGTTTGGGACATTTTCTTCCCTTGTTTTCTCATATTGGTCAGTTGTCAGTGGGACCCTGAGATATTGCAGTTTTCCGCTACTGGCTTATAGTGTCCCGGTAGATTTCCAGTGTATCACCTCCCAGCCTTCAGTAGCCTGATGTCTTGGAGGAATCTGATAAAGCAGCTCTTCAGAAGAAAACTGCCCCTAGCCCCCTACTGGTTCCACGGTTTGGAACTGGCTCTGTGCGGAAATGCTCTCACTGTGGGCCTGCATCGTGCAGCTGGCCGTGTGGGAGGAGCCCACTGCCGGAGTGTGGAAGGCTACCTTGGGAAGACTCTAGCTGCCCTGCCCGGCTCCAATAAGCCACCTCTATCTGGGCCTGCCACCCGGGCCGAGCTTTACCCAGTGGGCAGACTCACCCGTGGCTCTATTTCAGTCCAAGTCTCTCAATGCCTCCCCTTCTTAACTCCTGGGTTCTGGAGCGACTGGGGGTGCAGTCTCCCTCTAGGCCGCCATCTTGGATCGCCAGTCTAAAAATGTTTTTGTTAGTGCATTATAGTTATAAATAATAACAGTGTTCATTTTGACATATTCATAAATGCCTATAATGTAATTTACTCAATTTCAATGATGGGTACACAGGTCAAGTCACTATAGCATTCAATTGAATTGTTAGAATCAAAGATGGACCTATTTTTTTAATCACTTTTTTATTTTAAGAAGAGTTAAGATTTTGCCAAATAGAGCAAATGTCAGATTTATGGGAAATGAGATGGGGGTTGTTCTAGTTAGTTCTTTCATTGCTGTTATCAAAATACTCAACAAGACCAACTTAGAGGAGGGAAAGTTCATTGAAGGCTTGGAGTTCCAGAGGTCACGGTACATAAACAACTGACTCCATTGCTCTGGGCCCAAGATGAGATTGCACATCAGGAAGGAAGGGTCCAGTAGAGAAAAGCTGCCTAGCTCTTGGGAAATTAGTAAGCAGAATGGGCATCCCAGCAATGACCCAACTCCTCCAACCATGTCCCACCTTCCTACAGTTACTACCCAGTCAGTCCAAACTAGGATGGACTGATTATCTTTCAACTCTCAGAATCTAATCATTTTACCTCTAAATATTCCTGCATTAACAGGAACTTTCCAGGTTACAGCTCATATCCAAACTACAGCAGGGGGAAATAAAAAGGAAAACTAGTTATCTTTGTTTACAATTATTTTTCATGCTCACTTTACTTTCTTGAAAACAAGTTCTATTTCTAACTGAATAAACCAAACAAAAAAAAAACCACATTTGATCACCTCTGATAAAAGTACTTTCCTCATGAAAGAAACAAAAGGGAAGGTGGACATATTCTGCTTGAAGGTTGTTATTTTGAGTTAAATATTATACATGGAAGTTCACTTTAATAGATTATTGAATTCATTTATATTCTTTATACATTGTCAGGATAATTCATTAGATATACTTATATCTGCCATTTTCCCTTTGTATTTGATTCAAGAGTTAATTTTCTTAATGGTATTATGACTATGCAAACTGAAAAGTTTTTTTTAACATATACCATGATAAACTTGGCACCAATGATTCAGGAGAAAATCCTAGATGACTCTGAAAAATGGTATTGTTTCAATCAAACTTGATTTAGAATAAAAAGAAAAAAATATTTTATTATTTTAATTTCTTATGAATAGTCTATGCATTTTAATTAACTAATTAAATTAAAATTTAACTTATTTTTTTAAACATATACCACAAATCAACACCAAGCCAAATTCCGACAATACCAAATGATGACAAAGATTCAGAACAGAGATTCGGTGTAGAAAGAATGACAAACAAGTGGAATTCATTCAACTTTTAAGACAATAAAACTATTTTTTATGATACTGTAGTGGTATAGTACATGACATTATACATTTATCAAAAACCATAAACTATACTGTATAAAGTGAGTCTTAAACATTGAACTGTAGGGTGTAAAATCTATGAACTGTATTTAGTAATAATGTATCCATATTGGTTCATCAATTGTAGTAAAGGTACCATGCTAATCAAGAAGTTAAAGCCAGGCATGGTGATGCACGCCTTTAATCCCAGCTGCTCAGGAGGCGGAGAAAGGAGAATCGCAAGTTCAAAGTGAGCCTCAGCAAAAGCAAGGCACTAAGCAACTCAGTGAGATCCTGTCTCTACACAAAAAGTACAAAATAGGACTGGGGATGTGGTTCAGTTGTCGAGTGCCCCTGAGTTCAATATCCCCAGTTCCCCACCTAAAAAAAGTTAATAATAGGAGAAATTTTGTGGGGAGGGTCTATTTATGGAAAAGCAACTCTCCGCACTATCTGCTCAGATTTCTCTAAGTCTAAAACTGTTTTCAAAATGATCTTTTTTTCTAAATTTATTCATGGACATATAAAATTGAATGTATTTATCCTATTAAACAATGCTTTGGAAATTTATAAATTAAATTTTAATTTAACTAGTTAATTAAAATGCATATTCATAAGAAATTAAAATAATAAAATATTTTTCTTTTTATTCTAAGTCAAGTTTGATTGAAACAATACCATTTTTCAGAGTCATCTAGGATTATTCTCCTGAACCATTGGTGCCAAGTTTATCAACAATCATTCTATTTTCGTGTTTTCTGGAGCTCTGTTTCAATGACATCTAAAAGCTGATACATAAATCAAATTTGTTATTTGAGGACTAAATCTCTGAATGTAAACTTATTGCATTTTAGGTTTTCTATCCAGCAGGAAATTAGTTAATCAACTTATTTTAATTCTTTGGCCTGTAGGATATCTCCCAGTATCTTTGAAATGGTATTAGACAGCGACCGAAAATTCACTTTTAATCCAAAATGGCATTTCCTATTAATTTTATAATACTTTACATTCAAGAGCAATTGTGCATATTCAATGACAATGTCAAAACTCTAATGTTTTAAATTTTCCATTTGTAATTTCTCACTTTAAGTGATTAGGGAGCAGGGCTCTCCAATTCCACACAAGTATTCCTTTGTCCTTTTGATGATGTTAGTACTGCCTTCATCTGAAAATGTCCACACTTGTGTAGCAATATATAACATCTTACTATAATGAGCATATCCTGTAGTCACACAGAAAAATAAAAGCAATTAATTTTCTCTCCTCAAGAATATGACTTTTATCCTTCTGCTACATTTATACAAACACAATCAAAAAATTAAAACGTGCAGAACTTTGAGAAATCTTACTGTTTGTCAGTTTGGAGATTTTGTTTTGTTTTTTATGGGTATCAATTATGACACATAATTTCAAATCATATGAACTAAATTATGGTATCCCATCATTTCATATTATTCTTTATTTTACCTTCTACTCTTAGTTTAAACATTATTTCATAATAATAACATCTTATAAATTACATGTTGCCATTTAAAACATGAAGAAGTATATAGCACAAATAGTTAAATAAAATATAGATTGTTTTAATGTTGTTGCAAACATTTACATGGTCTCCTGTGGAAAGGAGCATATAATCTTGCTGTCAATCTCCCATTACGCCAAGATTAATAGAAAGTAAGGCCTCTGTAAACTATTAAAGCTACCTAGGGAATACTTAGGTCTCTTATAATGCACTGCCCACATCTAACTGAAAAATCTAATTAAGTAAAACTATAGATGCTAAAGGGATGTAGGTACTTTCAGTTGTCTGTGATTTGCTGACCTATAGACAACTTTCAGTTTGCTATTTTCAAATAAATAATAAAGTCTACTAATAACAATAGCTTTTCATTAAGTAAATGCCTTATGATTGCCAACTCAACTGTGTGTCTCTCCCCTTAATGGTGACTTAAAATGCTTAGGTAAGTTTAAATTATCATGAAATATTTATTTGGTTGCATTTACAAATTATAAACTCTTGAGAATAATTGTGAAGTCGACAAAGCTACCCTTTCAGCTTTTATATTTTCTTTTCCTTCTATTTGAAGGTCCTTTTCCTGGGTAATTTTTGCTTCCAATTCATCTCCTTAGCTTCCTTGGGATCCCTATTAGGGCATTCTAAATGGTATTCTATAAGCTATAAAATTGTTTTTTTTTTCCTCTCTGATCAACTTTTCAAACTTCATCTGTCCTATGTCTCAATTTTTGTGGTTTCTTGGAGGGTTGTCATCAGTTTTAAAAGCTAGTTTGTACTAAGTTTAAAATGAGAATAATGGTTTTACATATTATCCTTTATATTACAGCAATTTGGCGCTACTTTCAAATTTTGAATACATATTTAAATTTGTATTGATCTCAGTACATTACTTAAACATACAAATATAAACATTTATTTTATTCTGGCTTTACTGACAAATAAAATTATGCAAATGAAATTATACTTACCTAAAGTATACAAGTAATACTTTGATATACATGTACATTGCAAAATGATTACCACTATAAAGCTAATTAATGTATCCATCTCCTTACACAGTTACTATTTGTCACTATTTGTGTGTGTGGTGAGAATACATAAGAGCTATCCCTTAGCAATTTTCAAATGTACATGACTATTAAGTAGAGTTACTATGATGTACCTTAGATCTCCAGAAGGTACATTAGATTTTCCAGCATAAATGAAACTTTAGACCCTTTGACCAACACCACCCCTTTTTCCCCATGCTCAGCAATAGCCATTCTGTTCTCTGCAATTTATGAGTTCAACATTTTTATATTTTACATATAAGTAGAACCATTTAGTATTTGTCTTTCTAAACCTGACTTCTTTTACTTAGAATAATGTCCTCTATTTTCATTCTTGTTGTCAAAAATGACAGGATCTCCTTCTTTTTTTTAAGGTTGAATGATATTTTATTGCATGTATGCATCACATTTTATTCATTTGTTTATTAATGGATACTTGGGTTTATTCCACATCTTAGCTGGTATGAGTAATGCTGCAGTGAACATGGGAGTGAAAAACATACTTTTAAAACAACAAATAGTATATAATATTGATAATTTTTTTTAAAAATGTTCCTTCCAAACTCTTCCATAGTTCTAATTCTCTAAAGGTCACAACTTTTAATTAATTCTATTTGTATTTCTTCTATTGTTTACATGTATACCTTCAAGGAATATACGTAGGTCATTGTTTCTTAATTTAGTAAATTATTATCTGGTGAACTAATTCACTGGATTTATCTTCTTTGTTACACATTTCTTCTGCTTTCCTTTTTGTACATGTTAGTAATCAGTCTCCTTGATGACACCCTAACAAATTTCAATTATTTTTTATACCAAGGATTAAACCAAGAGGTGTTTAACCACAAGCAACACTCCCATTCCTTTTTGTTTTCTTGAGACTGAGTCTCTCTAAAGTTGCTTAGGGCCTCCATAAGTTGTTGAGGTTGGATTTGAACTTGAAATCTTCCTGCCTTAGCCTCCTGGGTCACTGAGATTACAGGTGTATGCCACCATGCCCAGCACTAAATCTCAAATTTTGTTCCATTAGCTATATTACTTGACTTCCCACTTTGTCACTGCTACTACATTTCTCTCCCTTCTACATCTCAGGACCTAGTAGGTCTTTAATTTTGTCAAGGATAGGAGTTTGTTCTCTAGCTATACTTGAGAACAACATGATCAGACATGGCGATGCAGACAGTCTGGCAAGCAAAGAATGAGGACAGGACTTTTTGGCAAAGCCATAAGCCTTCACCAAGCACAGGTGACCCTGGGTGCATGCCGCTGCAGTGTAATAGCAGAACCCAATTGTGCCTAAGCAAGCATGCTGGAGGCAAAAATGAAAGGAAAGAAAGATATTGACTAAAGTCAATTATTTGTGTTAAGTTTAGATAGGCAGTATCAATGGACTTCCTGAATAAAGTGGCACTTTTATGTTATCTTGAATTATCTTTAGGGCCAAAACCAAGAAATGAACTTTGGAGGTGCTAACTTGGAATTCCTATTGCTCGTCCATAGTTTTGAAGATCATTTCACCATTTAGATTTACTTTGTTCCTAAATGGTTTTAGTGTAAATGAGAAAGTAAAATTTTCACAGACATAAGCTTATCAGGCCTAAATGGCTCCTTGTAAAGAGGTAGCAAAAACAAAACAAAATAAAAAAAAAAAAAACAGTTAATTGTCACAGGACTAAAAAGTTCTTGACATTAAGGATAATCAAGGCTAGATCTAACCCACACTCAGGTCAGTACTGGAGCACCAGAAATAAGTTTAAACAGAAATGTAAAAGTAGATTTTAAATGTGCTGAACAGGAAATGAAGGAAATTCAAGTAGTATCTTTGAAGGGGATTGCCAAATCTGAGTACTATAAACTTTGCAAAAAGACAGCATTTTTATTCTTCTTCAAGTGAGAATATGCTATCCACAGTGAGTTATTACCCAGGTATTGTAGATCCATAGCCTCAAAATGAACTTGTCCTAGAAGAGAGTTGCAATTCATTTTCAATCTGTGGATTATGGGCAACTGGCATCCTAATGAAAATAACGTTGAGCAAATAAACTCAGATACCACTGAGTGTCTGTTATGATCTTGGACAATAGATACTGAATTCTGAAAGCATAACTTGACCTCAGGTCATTGTTTCAGTGGTTGGAAATTTGCCTGTTTCCAAAATTGATGTGAACAAGGAAAGTGCTATGATAATTTTCTGTGTCTTATTAATTCTTTGGTCTCTATAAAAAGGAAAGCATATCAGAAAGTTTACTTTGCAAATAAGAAGCCCCTGTTTGACTGAATCCACAATGGGGAGATATAGCGTCCCCAAGGCTATTGGAAGCGCAACTTCATCTCTGCTTTGAGAAGGTCTCTAGATCAGAAGCAATAGAGAAAGACACTGGAAGATGGCTTTGGACTTTTCTCTCAAAATGTAACTAAAAATTTTTTTTTATTTTAATCTTTTGGCTATGGGACTTTAATCTACAAAGGGAAGTAATATTTGAATATTTTTCTTATGACATTTTTGAGTGAACTTATATGGACTTATACTCAAATTTGTTATAATCCTATATTGCTGACATTTTATTTCTGGACTATAAGAATTTTTCCTTAAATATATTTATGCTATTATTTTTCTAAAGAACTTTTGATGCAACTGGATGAAATTTTAGACAAGAAATGAAAGATGATACACTTTTAAAGCTTGTTGTAGAGTGAGCTTGCAGTGTATATCATTATTGTCCTATTCTGACCCATTTTAGGTCTTCTGTGCACAGAAAAATACCCAAAGAAAGAGTGACTGAAATCAGAGAAATGGCCTCATGAAAATGGCAGCTGGAAACTCTGCTGAGAGTCTTGCTGATATTTTCTCCTGAGAGATGTATCCATATGAGATGGCTAAGTCAAATTCCATTGGGGTAAGGAGGGTACAATGGATTTACTCTATCAAAGTAATGACCCTCCTGTGTATACTACCTCCTCTATCAAAGCAGGGTATTTGGGGAAGGGGGAGTTATATTCTGTCAAATTTTATGAGAGAATAAAATATTGGGAAATGTTAAAGAAAAATGATTTTATTTTCTTAATATAAAAGTTGATCACAAAGTATAATATCCCTGGTCTCTCTCCAGAGTCTTTAGTCACTCTAAGGGCAAATGCTGTGGCCTTTTTAACTAGGAAATATGATAAGAATATTATTTGCCTGCTCAGTTCATCTTCTCCTTTTTTCTCTCTTAATAAGTTCCTTACCTGTGTTCTCATTAAGCCACTTTTTTCTTCTCATTTTATGCATTCTCTCTGGCTACCTACTCCACTATGAGGTCCTCGGTTACCTTATCTATTCTGATTATTCCATGTCTGTAATCTTGCCTGTAGGATGGAGGAATACAGCACCGGGAAGTGGCTTCTATGGTAGAAGGCTTCTTTTGGTCCTGGTTTGCATTCACTTTCCAGGTTGATTTGACTTTCACATAAAGTCAAATAATCCAGTTTAAGGTTTAGTAATAATAAAGTTAATATTTTTGATTTGCATTTCCTTCTTTTCCTGTGTAACATTTTGTTTAGATCTCTGTGAGGAAGAAGGAGGAGATAATTTATTTGTCACCATCAAAGATGCTAAATAATAGTTGTGCTTAACCTATCAGTTTGAATTATATCTACTACAAGCTGAACTTTAATTGAAATTTTTTTCCCAAATGTATGGATAATACTAACAATGCAAAATCTAGTACAGGAATGATGTATATCCCTTAAATCATCTTCCTGGGTAATGTATTCTTGATGAATGCATTTTTAAATTTTAACATCTGACTTTCATACATAGAATATGTATTTTTTCTCAATATATTGATCAGCTGATGTTCATATAGGTATTCATAACAAACTCAACCAAAAAATGATACATTGAAAAATTCTTGAATCATGATCCAGACACAATTAAGAAGACAACAGGATTGTGTATAGATATTTTGAAAAGAACACTGAGGTATCAACTTAGTATGTGTGAGATCTGATTCTGGAAGAGGAAAGAATCCCTGATGGATGACAAAGATACCAACAGGACATCCTTCACAGTGACAGTGGCATAATAAAGAGCGACTATTTTATATATTCTTATTCTATTTTTATTCCTATATATTAATCAATTAATGTATTAATTGGATCCTCTTAAAAAGGGCCTCTTATCTCTCAACAAATAGACTTATAAAACAATTTCTAGAAGGAGAAAATGCATTTTGCAGTTTTCTCATCCTTAATTAATCTCATCCATAGACTTTCTTGAAGTAACAGGAAAGGTTTCATGTTCAGAGAACTCTATCCTGATTGTTGAGTAACAAAAAAATAAGCCAGAGATCTCAATCGGTTTTCCGTCTCTGGATAGTTTTTTGACAGTACACATCACCACTTCCTTGTACACGAAGGAAGGTATCTCCAACCCTGCTCTCCAACTTGCTTCTCCACATCGGTCAAGTTTTAGGTTTCACCTTCATTTATTGGGGGGGAAAAAGTCTTTACATGAAAGTGCCCAGTGTTTTTATTTATTTATTTATTTATTTATTATTTATTTTTGCATGAAGGTTTTTATCAGAGATAGTTTCACTTTCATTTTACAGTTCTGTTTCTTTTTTATTTTATTTTTTAATTTTTTTTTTAATTTTACAGACTGCATTTTGATTCATTGTACACAAATGGGGTACATCTTTTTGTTTCTATGGTCGTGCATGGAATTTGAGAATACCATGCTAAGTGAAATAAGCCAATCTCCCAAAAGCCAAAGGCTGAATGTTTTCCCTGATAAGTGAATGATGATATTTATTTATTTATTTTGCTTTTAAAACAAGTTCATTGAATGTTAAGCATTATTTACTATGTTGTATAGTAAATACAATAATTTTGGTTTAATTTACAAACTACATGTTGTGCCTACAAAACAGCTGTTAAAATATTATCTGATGGGTAGAGAATGATGCTCTAAGCACCTGTGAGGTGGGTGTCTATGAATCTCTGTATATGTATGTGACTATTCTATCAATACAGTTATGTTTTCGGGGGATTTGTTTGGATTTTTTGTTAATATGTAATGTACCATAGATACTTTCATTTAAAACACTGGGAACTTCTTATGGGCCCCTGGTTAGCACTTTCACCCAAAACAATTGGTTTTCAGAAATAGGTTGCACATGTTAAAGGGAAGATGCTATGCTTTCCCAGAAGGACTTCTCAAACATACAGTATTAAAAGATGGATGATAGATATCACACATAATGCCACATTTCCTGTTTAAAATTAGAATTGTATGAATTTTAGTCACATACCTTACCAATTGCTTTCAGTTCCTAGTTTGATTACTTTAGAATATATTAGAGAATTCAGACAAAATAATTACTCTTATGAACATTATCAGTAAACTGAATTATTTGTATGAGACAAATTTTTTATTTGTTCTAATTAGTTATACATGACAGTAGAATGAATTTATGTATTTTGATAAATCATACATAAATGAAGTATAATTTCTCATTTTTCTGTTTATACATGTTGTAGGATCACATTGGTCATACAGTCATATATGTACCTAAGGAAGCCAGTCTTTAACAATGGTGATTTCTCCATTCATGGATTTTGCTAAGAGGGATCTAAATTGTAAGATTATTTTTTAAAAAATAAACAAGCCACCACACCTGTCATCCCAGTGGCTCTGGTGTCTGAGGCAAAAACATCATAAGTTCAAGATCAGTCTCAGCAACTTAGGCTCTATACAACTTAGCGAGAACCCATTTCAAAATTAAAAAACGAAAAAGCACCCTGGGTTATGTCCCCAAAATCAAAAAGTAAAACCAAGAAAACAAGCTATTGTTACTGGCATCTGATCATTAAAAAAAATGAGACTTAACAGAATAAATAAACCACAATATCAAGATAACCTCTTGGAAAATTCAGAAACTGAATACAAATTTATAAAATAAAGAAAACTGTATATGTCAAGAACTGCTTAAAAATTTAAATTAAGTATTGGACTAAGTGGGTTATATGTTATACCACACAAAAATTAATTCTAACAGAAAAAAAATGAGTTACCTTGAAAATTTCTGAAGGCCCCTTTCCCTGGGTTTCTGACACGACACCTTGTGGTTTTTCTGCTGGATACTTTCAGGCTCCTGGAGGACTCCTTCTGCCCACTTCCAAAACTCAGTGTTTTGATTAGGCTACTTTTTTCTCACTTTATGCATCTTCTCTGGCTACTTCCTCCACTTTGAGGTCCTTAGTTATGTCCTATTATATATTCTGTTTACTCCAAATCTGTCATCACTATCCATTACCACTTCTGAGTATGTACCAATGTGCCCAGTCCTTGATGAAAATTTCCATTTAAATGTTGCACATGTTCAACAATGAACTGATGTTTTCTACAGAAGTCCTTCTGTGTTCCCGAGCTTAGTATACCTATTACCATCAACCATAATGCCTAAACAAGAATAAGTTTTAACTTAGCAAAACTTACATATAGATCGAATGACCAAATCTTGTTCACATCATATCCATAGGACCAAAGTAAATTCATCCAGTTCTCTTTCCTCTATTTCTAATGTTGCTAAAGTTATCATTATCCTCCACTAGATTATAATTATATAACTGGCTTAATTGCATTATCTCTTATTGACTGAACTGAACGTGCTTCTAAAATATAAAGCTAATCATGCCATTCTTATTTAATAGTTTATTGCCATCCTCTAAATAAAACCTTAATTTCTTAAAAACCTTTCCAATCACACCTCCTACCACACGTCCTCTCATATTTAACTCAACCATAATGAATGCCAGTTTCTCAGATGTTGTGCAAGTGTTCTTTTGCATCTTGAATCTATGCACAAGATTTACAAGAACTTAAATTCTACTCCAACACTTAACCTCATCCTTCACCTGATGGTTTCCACTAAACCTTTCTAACTCTGAAATATGCTGTCTTTAGGAATCCTTCTCTGATATCTAAATACCAGGTTTTGTCTTCTGTGTTTTCATAACAACTTACACTTCTCTCTAACTGCATTGAACTACAACTGGTTAATAGTAACATGAACCTTCTCGGGGACTTTGTCTGTTTGCTCCCATTGTGCTGCTCATATGGTAAGTGTTCAACATATATTTCCTAAATACACTCATAAAAATTAGGAGGAAAATAATATCACTAACAAATATAGGCACCTTGACAATGGAAAATGACTTGGAGATTGGGAATGATTGGGAATGATTCATCATACGGATGTATTGAGATTGAAACCATACTGGAATTATCAAGGGAAATCTGTGCTAGAGATCTGGCAACATGGAATTAAATCTTTGACTGCAGGTATAAATTTTAGTCATCTGATCATTGGTAATTATTGAAGAGGTAAAAGCAAACTTACCATATTGGACTATATTGGAAAACAATTAGAAAAATCTTTGGAACACAAAGCAAAAGCGTTTCTTAGCACACAGTGATTAATTTTATAGTCTTGAATGGAAACTTTTTTGTTTGTCTTTCTGTTGTTAATATAGTGGAAATAGGTAAGTGTTTTTTGTTTTTTGTTTTTGTTTATTTTGCTTTGCTGACTAGCCTTATAAAGTGGCTACCCAGAAGATTAGCTTGTCATTTGAAAAAAATAAATTCTGATATTAAAGTATAAAATATGCAAAGATATCATTCTGATTAATATAAAATTTAATATCTATTTTGACCTAAAGGAATAGTTAATATTATATATTTAACATGCTAAAAGAATGACTTTAAGGTACTAAAACATTTTGTGAATTCATTTTAAAGAATTCTTGCTAATACTGATATAAAGTTAGTCACAGGGTACTGAGGAAAATATTTGTAATAATAGCAATAAAATCATATTTTTATGTGGAATGTTATTTAATGAGCATGTTTAGAAGAACATTGCTTTTTCGATTTTAGTTTCACACTGTTTTCAGTAAATGGACAAAAACTGAGTGAAGATATTTATATTTATCTAAACAACTCCACTTGCCCAAATGGATTCATATTGATTTTGTAAATGTTTCTCCTTACCTTCCCACAAAAATAATGTGTTTCTGTCAGTTATACCTGCCAGCCACCACTTACGGTTAATTGTAACATAGCAATTCTGTATGAAATGGAAATAAACATTTCCAGCTGAAGGTGGAAAATACATTTTTGAAAAGTCTCCCACATTAGTGAAGGAGGAAAAAATGTCCTAAGATTTAGAAATGTTACTATCTTTTTCTAAATTTTAATAAAACTTTCATATTACAAGTTTAGAGCAATTGTTGTTTGAGGTAGTCTCTAATAATCAAGTTATAAGGGAACACAGTTGCAGCTGATTGGAGTACCTGAAGACTTTGAGTGTTAATTATATGCATGATATTCTTGCTGTTAAAGTATAAAGTAGAGATTACTGTAAGTATTTAGTAATAAAAGTCATTGGGAGTCTAAAGTACAGCTTACCACAGTTCATTATGGGATGTGTGTTTGTACAGTTGAAAAGCATTGTGAACGTCATTCTGATCCAACATTCTTATATTACACATGAAGACACTAAGGTGATGAGGATATGCCTGAAACTTGTACGAGTCACATGGTATTAACCATGTTCAGAAGGATCAATATCTGCTTTTGGCCTTGAATGGCAGTCACTGTCAACCTGAACAGCAGGGTCATTTTTAAAAGATGATTCAATTCTTTTCATATCAAGCATGATTACTGGTTGGGGATACAGATAATAGATAATATCCTTGCTCTAATTATTTTTCCTTCTATTGGGAAGATATCAAAAGCAGGTATAAATAAATCATAGGTAAAACAGAAACTGTCACAAACACCAATGCCCTGAAGAAGATCAAAACAGAGGGATATACAAAGAAATCATGTCACTTGAGATGCCATGGATAATCTTAGAGGACATACACTTAGTGAAATAAACCAGGTACAAAAAGAGAAATATCACATGATCTCAGTTGTATGTGAAGTGTAAAACCAAGTCTAGTTCATAAAGGCAGAGGGTAAAATGTTGATTACCAGTGACTGAGGATGAGAGGAGGGGGTAGGAAATACCTGAAGGGTATGAAGTTTCAGTTAACAATAAACAGTGTGGCCATTCTAGTTCATAACAATGCACTGTATTAATAACAATGTATTGTGTTCTTGAAAATTGCTCTGAGAGTAGATTTGAAATGTCCTCACCACAAAACAATTGATAAATATGCGAGGTAATGTGTACATTAGTTATCCTGATTCAGTCATTCTACAACGTATACATATTTCAAAACATGCTGTACACAACAAATACATATGATTTTTGCAAATTAAAAAGAAAGAAAAACATGTTGTATACTAGAAATTTGCTAAGACAATAGATCTCAAGTGCTATACCCACCAAAAAAATAGCGTATAAATTGATGAATATGTTTGTTAACTTGATTTAACTATCTTAGAATGTATATCTATAGCAAAAAAAATTATATGCCATAAATACATATAATTCTTATTTGTGAAATTTAACTATTTTTGAAAAAGAGTAACTCAGTGGTTACTTTAAATTTGAGCTCAGAGAAGCCCTCTCTAATAGATTATGTTAAGGTATGACTTGAAAGGCAAGAAGGAACCAGTAGAATGATCAGGAAGACATACCCAGGAAAAGAAACTAGTAAGTGCAAATGAGGAAAAGGAGAATAATCGTCTACTTCTTCAGGGAACAGAAAGGAGGGAAGATGACTGAAGTGTGAGACTGGAGTCAGGGATATCACAGGAGATGCAAGCATAACTGTGGGCAAGGTACTGGTCAGACAGGATTTGGGAACAGCAAATCTATTTTATTTTAAATATGACGGGAAGCTATTTGTGTCAATCAGTTCTTCATCACACTGATCAAAATACATGACAAGAACAACTTAGAGGAGGAAAAGTTTATTTTGGGGTCAGGATTTCAGAAGTTCAGTCCATGGTTGACCAAGTCCTTTGCACTGGGTCTGAGTGAGGCAGAACATCATGGTGGAAGGGCGTGGTGGATTCTCAGCTCAGGCAATCAGGCAACCAGAAAGGAGGGTGCGGGAGGAGAAGAACAAAATATAAACCCTGATGGCACACCCCAGTGAGCAACTTCTTCTAGCCACACCCTACCTGCCTACAGTTATCACCCAGTATGGTAGTTCCTTCTAATTATTAATGAATCAAATGGATTAGTTACTGAGTAGGTTACTGTTCTCATAATGTAATCATTTCAACTCTGAACGTTACTGCATTGTCTTTCATATGAACTTATTCCAGGATACCTCATATCCAAACCATTACACCATTGAAGAATGTTAAGTTAGGGAGGGAAGTCAAGGGTCAAAAAGTTGATATGATTTGAGACTGTTAGTATAGGAAGAACAGATGTGAAGAGAGCCAATGGTAAAGTGGGATAGACTATTTAGGTATCTGTTTGGATAATCAGGGCAAGAGATAGCATTATTTGCCCAGAATATAGATGTGGTAACAGATGGTGTTATAAGAGCATTTGCTTTAAAGATAGATTGGATTGGACTTTCTTGACTAAACAACAGGGAAGGAATGAGGAAAAAAAGAACTTTCAACTTGGAAATTGTAGATGGATGATGGTAACTTTTACCAAGATGAGAAAATCAGAGTAGCAGCTTTCAGGGCAAGGAAGAAAAGCATCATCAACACATCTGAATATGAAGCCTCTTCCCAGAAAACCAAGGAAGCTTGGGGCCATTATAAATGCTGACTGATGAACTGACTAGAGACAAACAAGGGTCTTGTCAAGTTTGTAATGTGGAGATTCCTATGAAATGTTTTGAGTAGGACAATCCTGGTCTGTCTAGGTCAGACTTTCTCAAATTTTTACCCTGGAGGAAACCTTAAAAACATTTTAGACTTCAAGGTACCCTTGCACCATTATCTAGATATTTCATGTATTAACCTATAGCATGTGTAGTAATCCAGTAATAATTTCCTATACTGACTTCAGTCAGCATTTTTCTTTAGGATGGATACCCTCTCCAGAGATGCAAATAAGTATTTAGGCTAAGAAAACTTTAGTTTTTTGTTCTCTTTCTGTACTGTATATACTTGATTCTTATAACTTTATGAAGCATAAAACTCTTATCACAAACAAATACAAGATGGGAAAGAGCCACGTGGTACAAGAGTAGATTTTCTCCAGTTTAAATAGCTTTAAAGGTAACCTCTATTTTTAGAAAGTTATTGAGCATGATTCTGACATAAATATCATTCTTTTCATAAATTTTAAAAACTCATAATAACAACATAAGAAATAACTTGCTTAAGTCAAAAGGGTATTAATTTTTCCAAAGGTAAAATGAGTAGATTTAAATACAATAAAGTACTAAATGGATTTTAAATAATATTTTACATACATAAAATCTTACTGACCACGTTAAGTAATACAGGTCCTAAAACCCTAATTCAAAGTAATACAGACAAAAATACAACCTAAACTCTCTTTTACAAAATGTTGAAAACATTTTTTTTACTAAGTAATATGTTCAGATTAAAATATAGGACTAATAGACTTCAGAAGATCCATTGCCTTATTGATATTTCAAAATCAGGATATATATGGTGGAATGAGACAGACATCATTACCCTATGTACATGTATGATTACACAAATGGTATGAATCTACACCATGTACAACCATTGAAATGAAATGATGTACCCTATTTGTGTACAATGAATCAACATGCAGTCTGTAAAAAATTAAAAGATAAATTTTAAAAATTGCTTAAAAAATTAGGATACATAACAATGAAAGGTGTTGTGTTTTAAACTAAAGACAGAAATTTACATATTTTATGCAAAAACTGTACTTTTCTTCTGCGTAAATATTAATGGTTCAAATGAAATGAGATGGTTTCCCTCTTTGTAAACTGCAACCAAAAGTTAATTACTGTCTGATCCTGGTTGGATAGCCTTCTTTGCAGAAATCCAGATCTCATCTAGGGATAGATCAGTAAACCTCATACTGAGTGTATTATCAGATCAGATTCAGTCTTTCTTTCAAAGCCCAGTTCCCAGACTAAGGAGAACAGAGAAAGGGTCCTCCCCTGTGATATCTGTGTGTTGATATCTGTGTGTGGAGGGACCACAGTATCTGGCACCACAGTTCTCCAGGTGGTTTCAATGACACCTGGCAGGTGACAACTGTCTTCTCTCAACACTCATTTTCCTCTCTGTAGTTGAAACAGCAATGGAAACATATCAAGGTTTTCATTTGCAACATGATTTCTATGAAGTTTCAGTTTCCTTTTTTTAACCCTCAACAAAAATTTGAGTGCACAATATGGTATTGTTAACTATTAAGACAATGTTGTACAGAAATCTCTAGAACTCATTTGTCTATCACTACTGAAACTTTATGCCCATTGAACAACTTTGTTTCTCCTTCTCCCATCTCCTTCCCCTGTCTAGAAGCTATTCTCTTTGATTCTGAGTTTGCCTATTGTGGAAACCTCAGATAAGTGAATTCATGTAGAATTTGTGCTTCTGTAAATGACTTATTTCATTTAAGAACTCCAACTCAATTTTCAAAATCTAATAGCCTGATTAAAAAAATGTACTAAATTCTTAAATAGACATCTTTCCAAAGAAGATGTACAAATGAATAATAAGTTCTACAAAAGTATGCTCAGTATTACTAATCATCACCCTTCCAGGGCCCATCCCCAGTGATCCATCTCTTCCAGCCACGTCCCATCTACCTACACTTACCACCCAGACATTTAAACTAGGATGAACTGATTAGTTAATAGCTCTCAAAACTAATATCTTTACCTCTAAATATTCCTGCATTAACAGAAGCTTTTTGGGAGACACCTCAAAACCAAACATAATAAGCATGAAATCTAAGACAAAGGTGTGTTCCAAGTTGTGTGACCCAAAATGAAGTGCTAGGGTCATTCCACTGATTTGAGTCTCACAGCAAAGAAATGGAAAAAGAAAGATTGTTATGAAATGTATGGGACATGTCCTCCCAAAGACTCATATGTTGAAAACTTTGTCCCCAATATAGCAAAGTTCAGAGGTGGAGCTTTTAGGCAATGATTGGATCATGAGGGCTCTGACCTCATCCATTTGAAGGACTAATCCATTGATAACGAATGAACCGCTGGGAGTGGGACCTAACTGGAGGAAGCAGGTCACTGGGGGGTGCTCGGGAAGTGTCTATCTTCCCCCAGCCCCCTTTTTTTCTCCCCCTCTGCTTCCTGGCCTGTACAAGCTGAGAAGCTCTCCTCCATAATAAATGCAAAATAAATCCCTCCTCTTCTAAGTTGCTCTTGTCTGGTATTGTGGTCACAGGCATGAAAAGCTGAGCAACAAGATTATATAAGCCCTTAAAGGATTTTTTTTAAAGGTAAACAAAGAAAGGAGATGATGACTAAAATGAGACTTCAGGCTAAGGAGGGTTCTTGATTTAAAATACCAGATAGCAAAAATATTTAGGTGCTGAGGGAAAGAAAACAAAACAAGGGAAGGAGCCTATGGTGCAAATGCAGTAATAACGATTTCATGATCAGAGTACTTCAGCCCCGGAGAAGTGAGATTCACCACACAGCAGAGGCAATTTGACCTTAGGAAACAGAAGGGAATGTGAAGGGGACTGTGGTGCCTAATGATGGGCAAAAGAAAACTCCCTTCAGTTTCTATTTTCTTTTGTTCATCTAGTTTTCTTTCTCACATTCTTATCAGTGTGTTTTAACTATATACAATAGTAGGGCTCATTGTGACATATTCATATGGGCAGATAACATAATGCTCCAATTTATTGCCTGATACTTCCCTTTCCCGCTCTACCTCCCTCCCCTGCTCCCCTTTCTCTACTCTTCTTAACTTCCTTCCATTATTTACACTTTTATTTTTCATTGGTGTATTATAATTACACACAGTAGTAGATTCCCTACATATAGAATAATTTGTCTATTTCATTCCCCAGAACCTCCCCTTTTCAGTTTCTATCTACATAATGAAATTTGAGACAAGTTAAAAGAAGAATCAATGAGGGAGGTTGGAATGGATGGAAGAGAGAAAACTGTAAACTATAGTGTCATATCAATTACAGCACACACACACACATACACACACACACACACACACACACACACACACACACACACGATAAACACCATGAGAGTATAACATAAAGAGATCAAATCCAAAGAGTAAAGTGAAAATCTTTTAATGCTATAAGGAGATTGGAAAAGATTTTTATATCAGTATTAAAGGAAGTTAAGCTTATCAGAGATAGAAATTATGTGGGACACATAGTTCAGAACAGAATAAAGAGAAGAATGAAGACAGAAAAGCACAATACACGGAGACCCCCACAGTCAGCATCTATCTCACTACAGTGAGGGTATGTGCAGAGGAGGGTGAACTCCAAAGAAAAATTTGAACTGGAGCACTGAAGTTTCCAAACATCATGGTAACAATTTTAGGTTTTATTTATTGGAAATGGGAACTCATCCCCAATCTACCCAGCCTGAATATTGCATTTGGATCTTCATGTAACATGTGACTTTTGCTGTTAGCTGTGATTATAAATCTGTCTTTTTCAACAAACTACAAGTTCTCCAAAAGCATTGTGTCATATACCTGTGACTCTAGGGCCTTGCATGTTTTGCAGAACATAATAAATGCAAGGTAGATTTTATTTTATAAACAAATGAAGTTGAACATTATTAAGACTTACCTAGCAGCAACCTTTCAAGTACATTTGAAAGGAAAATGAGTGGAAGAAGTTGCTCAGGTGGAAATTGATTTTGTGAGTCTTGGGGAAGTTGAGATACTAACCTAAGCCGAGGTATCATTTTATGAATGCAGCATGACTCTAAGCAAAATGATAAAAAAGGAATATTTTTAATGTTTAGGGTCATTGTGACTGTTAAGATATGTAATACATTTTAAGATACTACACCAGGCTATGCAATTGAATTATGAAGAAATATTTTGGTTTTACTAAAAAAGAGGTAATAAAGAATAAAGAGATAATTTGTTCCTTCATAACCTAATACTCAAATATTTGTGTTCTGAATTTAAGACCCTTATCTAGGCAAAGAATAATATGTTACTGTTGGAATGTTCAGTTGTAGTACAGGTCCTTAGTGTCCTGAACAAAGAATTGAGCAAGACATACAAAAGTAACAGGCAAAGTACAGATTTATCGAAGGTGAAGGTAGCACTCCCTTAAGTAAAGCAGAGTGGGCCAAGCAAGAGACAGGCTCAAGGCCCCAATGTCTAGAAATCAGGGTTTTGTATCCTAGGTGTTCTCTTTCCTACATGGACTGGATTGAAGACCTTACCCCATTTCCTCCCATTGTTTACATTATGATACCTGATAAGAATATTCTACAATTTTCCCCCCCATTGGTTACTTTAGGAAACCTAATTAGAATACCCCCACTTTAGCCCCATTGGTCATTTTTAAATATTGAACCAGTGGTGGGAGTTGTCATTGTGATACATCCTCAGTGGTGGGAGTTGTCATGGTAATGGGACTTGCTGTAAACTGGGATATGACTCATCTGACTTCCTATCTTGTCCTCCAGTGGCATCTTTCTTATACCCTGTCTCCATCATCTTGGTGCCCAGAACTGACAGATAGATTCTTTATTTAAAAACATAAAAGATAAAAGGATTCCTTACATCAGGGTCCCTGTGAAAGACAGCCCTGTAGTAAACATACCTTTTTTTTTTTTTTTCTTTTCTCCTGCAGTTCTCTCTAAGGAGCCACCTTCTTCCCCAACTGTCTTTCCCATTCTGATTATTCAGATGGAGTTCATCATAGTCCATGTCTCCTCTTCTGGCCAATCCAAATATTTTTTCTTCCCAGCTACAATGGCTACTTCAGGGAAGTGTCTATATACTATACAGATTAGAGCATTTGCTGAGACTTTAGCAAAAACAAATAAGATGAGCCAAAGGCTATTAGAGGCCACCTTTGACACTAGTAGAGTAAATCTGCTTTAGAAAAGGCCAACAAGGAGAAAATCAGAGCAAGCTAAAGAACAGAAAGAATACTGTTTCAGCTTTGGTAAAACCTCACCTGACACCAGGGCACCAAGGGAGATCTCACTTTTTTAAGACAGTTATGTGTTCTGAATGTTAGAACCTATGGCCAAGATGATGATGGTGTTAGAAGGTGGACCTGTGGGATGATCAGGTCACAAGCACTCCTCCTTCATGAATGAGATTAGTGCATTATAAAAAAGACAGTGATAGTGAGTCCTTGTCCATCAAGTAAGGTCACAGTAAATAGATAGCCATCTATGATCCAGGCAATAGGCCCTCTCCAAACAGTAAGTCTGCTGGCACCCCAATCATGGATTCCCCAGCCTCTAGAACTATGAGAAATAAGTTTCTGAAGTTCAAATGTTACCCAGTTACAACAAAATCCACCAAATTATGTTATGTCCATATAGGAATATATCACAATGAATCCCACTTATGCATATAATTATAATGTACAAATTGAAACAATGATAATGATAATAATAATAATAGAAGGGAGATCAGAAGAGTAGAGCAAGTGGATGGGCGAGGAAGGATGGAAGTGAAAGGGAAAGTACTAGGCAAAGAGATTGGTCAAATTTTGTACATTACACACATGACACAATGAATCCCACTATTATGTATAATTATAATGCAACATTGAAAATTTTTAAATAAAGATAAAAAAAGTTATGCAGTCTATTGTACATTGATACAGCAGCCCAAAGACATTAAGACAACAATAAATCCACTTAATGTGCTTAAATGAGTTTGAATTTCATTTTTGTACATTGCAACTGCAGGAGTCTGATTCATGCAAGCTGCCACCAGGATTATTTGAAAGGCACAGACTCAAAGAGAAAGAGAGAAACTGATAATGGCATTTTGTTAGCAGGGGAAAAGAAACTCAAGAAGTAAGAGGACTTATGAATATTTGCAAATCTGTCTTAATAGCAGGTATTTGAAAACTTCCGTAAGTGTTGAAGAACTGACTCCCTTTTGTCTGCAGCTTTCCAAACAGAAATAGTCCTCGAGATGTGCCTCAAGCACCTGGACACTAGCCACTAGGCTTGGAAATCTCCATGAGTGTACTTGTCCCTAATAGGTACAAAAAGAATTCCAGTATTATGTATAATAGGAGGTTAACTGCCCCCTGCTCCTTATGTGCTAGAAACCAAAAATTCCTTGTAATTTGGAGACCTACAACACTCACAGAAGTTTTTCTTTCCCCATAATTTTAGCACTAGGCATGGTAAAACCCTGGTGACTTAAAACTTGGACTCAGACACAATTCAACTTAAAATAACAACTCATTGCTTACACGCTTGGGCATTATGAAGAAAAGTCGTACTAGATGCATGGTTGTAGACTTTGTAAAATTGAAAGAAAATATGTGTTTCTTTCAAACATCATCCTACAATTCTTCAAAAATGTGATTTTGGCATTTAAACTTGATTTTTCTCAGTTAATTTCTTATCAGTCTGAATTTCACTTAGTGTCACATGGACAATGTCTACATGCATCCTGTGTTTCAAAAATAAAAAGTAAATCACCCATATTTCAAATATAACTGAGATGTAGTTATGTAAAATAAACCTTTAAATCCAAAAATTAGTCACCTATGTAGAAAATTTCTTTCCAGGTGTTTATTTTACTTGACTTCCATTTCTTTACCAAATAATCAAATTATGAAAATTTTAAGATTTCCTCATATTTTTAATTGAAAATAAGAAATGTATGGGAAGCCACACAAAGTCCATTATTGAAATTAATAAATAATTCCAAATAATTAACAATTCAAATAATTAAAAATCATTTTTACTCCAGAAAGAACATAAGAATTGTGGAAAAGTTACCTTTAACATCATGCTTTTAATGAGGTGGGGGGTTTTGTTTTGTTTTGTTTTTGTTTTTCCATGAAGAAAGTGTTTTTCTGTACAAAAAATAATGAGGTTTCCAAAATGTTAGAACATTGGTGTTACAGAAGAAAATCCAATGATACAAATTATCATAAATCCAAATAAAAGTTTCTTTTTAAAAATCACTAATGTTGAACACAAGATTATTGACCTCCTTTGTGACTCTTTCCTTCACTTAGTCACATGAACCAAGAAAAATACCCTTTGTGCAGAATCTCTCTCTCTGTTACATTAGTATGTATAAAATTATCACAATTTTGTGTATGAATATCAGCAAATTCAAGGTAAATGAGGAAAAAAGTCTTTCTTCTTTTTGAAACACTAGGAAAACACTAGTACTAGTACATTAGTACTTTTTAATTATAAGTAAACTATTTTAGGTGGGGAAATAGGAAGAAATGTACTATGAAAAATTAGGGTTATCTCATGATTATCAGAGGCAGATTTAAGATTTCATTTCTCTGGTGGTTACCAGAAACAGGAGAAGAGAAGAATGGGTAGATTTAGTCAAAATATCCAAAAAGAGAGAGAGAGACACAGACAGACAGACAGACAGAGAGAGACAGAGAGAAGAAGAAGAGAAGAAGGAGGAGGAGGAGGAAAGAAAGATTTGCTTCTTAAGAAGAATTAGAATCTTAATCTCTCTTCTATTTCATTACTTTATAAATCTTCACCATTTTTTTTCCACTTAGAGGACATGGTAGAAAATGTTTTGCTGATTATTAATTTGTACAATTTATCCCAACTGAAGATAGAATTCCTCATATCTAATTTTATATTTCTGGAAATGGATATGATATAATGAAAGTTTGACTAACCTATGGTCTATTCTCATATTATTAGAAGATACTATGATAATATAAACATAAATATAATAGAAGGATACCACTCAAAACCTTAATAGATAAATATGGGGAAAGGTGGATTGTGTTCTCAGGGAAAGGGATTCCCAATTTTTTTTTTACTTCAAATACCTTAAAATATGTATTTTGAAAATATGAACAGTTTGTTAGAGTTTTTATCTTTTTTTAAAAAACCTTTGGTGGATGGCTTTTGTATTCAATCAGTGACATAATTTCATTCTGTTTTCTGCACCATAGACCTGATATAAAATAAATTATTAATATTAGAATTACAGGGCCAGGAAGCTATCCTCCTGGCCTCCTACCTCCATCTATCTTGGTTAATACTAACTTCTACAGAGCATATAAGGAGAGTGGGTGGCAGACACAGAAGAACCCAGAATACATTTTCCCTGACCAATTCTATAGAATAAAATGAAGGGGGTAGCCAGAGATTTTTGCATTGCAATTTTTAAAAAAGAAAGAGAAGTGAAGTAGCCCTAGAAGGTACTAAAGTATTTGATTTTATTTGGAATCAGTTTACATAAAATTGAATAGGCATAAATTTCCTTTTTCATCTTAGATTAGAATTCATTAAAGTAGGATTTTTACATCTCTATCTAAGTGTATTTTTCTTTAGGGTCTATTAAAATAAGGAACATGAATTTGTGAAAGCAAGGTGAATTTGAAACAAAATTCAGATCCAGCAGATTTGGGGGAGGTACTCAAGACTGGATTTAGGAGTGCTTTACCACGAGCAACATCTCCAGTCCTTTTCAAGTTTTTATTTTGAGACAGGGTTTCAATAAGTTGCCAGGGCTGACCTTCAACTTGCCATTCCAGGGTCAGCTTCCCAAGTGGCTGAGATTACAGGCATAAGCCACTGACTGCACCAGACTCAGAATGAGAAATTCTTATTGAAACTTGTTAAAAGTTGTGCCTCAGAATGTATTTTGAGGATTTGCTAGGGAAGTGGAGAAAAAGCTCAGACCTTAAAATCAAGTAGCTGTGGGCTCAATCTTGACTTCTGCCTCCACTTTATCCTTTTAATATATTGAAAGTGATATCCCTACATCACCTGAACATAAGGTTTTTTGTTCAGAATGAATTTCAATAGTAGTTTTCAAAGTATTGTGTTACCCCTTTATTCATGTGGCTGGCTGCTGAAACCATTTTGGCTTCAAGGGCAATAAGCTCACTATGTCAGAGTTTTCTATTTGTTTCCAAGAGCAAAGAAAATGAATACATCCCTAGGGACAATAAAAATGGTTAAGATGAAATATACGATTTCCAGTTGCTCCATGGCTTAGGATTCAAGCAACTGGAATATTGCTTTCCAGTGAGATAGGTAACAGAGGGAATTCACTGAAATTCAATATCAGAATAAAAGAGATGCAGAAATTTGGGTGCTTTAAACACAGGACAGGAAAGAATACCTCAAGAATCCAGTCCATAAGGCACAGTTCACTAGGGGAAATGGCACCTCAAGCAGAAAGGAAGATTGAAGTTGTAAAGAAAATTTAGTGCAAAAGAAACTGTAGAACAAAGATGTAGTCTGAACCTGAGTCACCCAGAGGCAACCACTTGGTGACTTCAAATCCCACTCTTTGACATCTATTCCTATGATAAAATCAGAGAACAATTCCAAAAGGATAGCTCAGAAATATTCACAGTGTTGTAGAAATTCTACAAGAGTGAAAAATAAAATCAGCAGTTTTGCAGTGGCATATTGAGAGGCATTGATCATTTAAACTAATACTTAAACTACATGATGAAGTTAAGTTACAAACAATACAGGACTTATTACAAAAGAGATGACTATACAACAGAGCACATCATCCCAAAAGAGAAATCCATCTCAACAGATACTCAAGTCCAAGATAGTTGAAAACACGAGAAAATGGGCAAAATTTTCCTGGTAAAAGTTACAATTTCTCCCCAAAAAATTCTTTAAAGACTCTTCAGAGAAAGACTTTTAAAATTCATAATAAAAATTATTTTACTGAACTAAGGGAAGACTGAAGAATGGATTAAAGAATAAATTAAGAAATCAATTACAAGAGATGAAAGACCATTTCAACAAAGAGATAGTCTAAAAGGAAACCAATCATAATTCCTCAAAATAACACAATAAACCAAATAAAAATTCCCTTGAAAGTATAATAAGCATAGTTTAGATTACATAGAAGACAACCCTAGACCTTGAATACAGCATATTTGAGGTGGGACAATCAATAGATGGTAAAGGAAAACAAATAAAAATCTGTGATCAGAATATATAAGGAATCTGGAACAATATCAGGAAGCTAAACATAAGAGTCATCAAGAAAGGAAAGGGCAAATAAATACAGTTTAATGGTATTAAGAAACTTTTCAGTGAAATAATAGCAGAAAAATTTTTTAAATCTTAGGAATAAGATGGACATCCACGCACAGGATGCATATAGAAGCCAAATAGACATACAAAAAATAATCTCTCATCTTAATCAAAATGCTTTACATTAAGGATAGAATATTGAAAGCTTCAAGACAAAAATGTCAGATCAAATTTAGAGGTAGAGCAATAAGTCTCACTTCAGACTCTTCAACTCCAGGAATGCTTGGAATGACATAATCCAAGTTGTGAAAGAAAAAATATTGTCAGTCAGGTTTCTATATCAAGCAAAGTTATCATTCAGAATCAAAGAAGAAATAAATTTTTTCACAATAATTACAAATTACTAACAAAATTCAGGACCAGTAAACCTGTACTACAGAAAATACTTTAAGAAATGTTACATAAAGAAAAACTCAAAAACAAACCCCAGAGTTCTCACATACATGAAGTTTTCCAAAAGACAATTAAGCAAATAAAAAATAGGCACAAATCAAATCTATGAAACAAACAAAAATA
This sequence comes from Sciurus carolinensis, assembly GCF_902686445.1. Classification (NCBI taxonomy): domain Eukaryota; kingdom Metazoa; phylum Chordata; class Mammalia; order Rodentia; family Sciuridae; genus Sciurus; species Sciurus carolinensis. The sequence goes on along the minus strand of NC_062221.1, from coordinate 116,312,405 downwards.
ACTGGAAATAATAAACATTTCTTCATAATAACTAAATATAAATTGTCTCAACTTTCCAACCAAAAGACATAGACAAGAAAAATGGATTTTAAAAAAGCAGAGACTCATGTTATAGGCAATGATAACCATAAATTGAAAGCAAAAAGATGGAAAAATATATTCCATGCAAATGGATTAAAAAATCAAGCAGTAGTGGCTATTCTCATATCAGACAAAGCAGATTTCAAAAAGACCTACTATGTTTATGGATAGGTAGAATCAATATGATCAAAATATTCATAGTGCCAAAATGATCTATGGATAAAATGCAATCCTTATAAAAATATCAGTGATATTCTTCACAGGACTTGAAAAAAATAGTCCTAAAATTGATATGGAAGAAAAAAAAGACCCAGAATAGCCAAACCAATCTTAATCAATGAGACTAGGATCATCACAATATTTGATCTCAAATTTTACAACAGAACTATAGCAACAAAAACAGCAGGTATAAAAACAGAAATGAAGACCAGTTGAATAGCCTAGAAGACACAGAGGCAAATCCACTTGAATACAGTCCCTGATATGTGTAAGTTGACAAAAAGCAAACATTGGAAGAAAAGATAACCTTTTTAATAAGTGGTGCTGTGCAAACTGGATATCCAGATGTGGAAGAATGAAACTAGATCCCTATCTCACACCTTGCAAAAAAAATGAACTTAAAGTAGAGGAAAGACCAAGAAATTAGACAAAAAAACAGTGAAACTGCTAGTAGAAAACATAGGGCAACACTCCAATATATTGGAGCAGGCATTGATGTCCTTAATAAGACTTCTAAAGTTCAAAAAATAAAACCAAGAACCAATAAGTTGGATAACATTAAATTAAGAAGCTTCCACACAGCAAAGGAATCAAGAGTGTGAAGAAAGAGCCTATAGAATAAGAGAAAACTTTTCCAGCTACTCCTCTGGCAGGGAATTATAACCAAACTTTATAAATAACTCAAAAGACTTAACAAGAAAAATTAATAAATGACTCAATAAATAGGCAAAATTTCTCTAAAGACAAATTTCTCATAAAAAGAAATACCAATAACCAACAAATATATAAAAAAAATGTTCAGCATCCTTAGCAATCAGAAAGATGCAATCATTAAGGATATATTAATGATAATTGTTGGCGAGGATATGGTGAAAAATTTACACTCATAAATTTTTGGTGAGACTACAGAATAATGTGACTAATCTGAAAAGCACTATAAAGATTCTTCAAAAGATAGGAATAGAGCTACCATATAACTCAGCTATCCCAATACTTAAAATCAGTATACTATAGTGATTCAGGCAGACCAATGTTTATACCAGCACAGTTTACAATAGCCAAGTTATGGAACCAGCCTAGATGCCTGTCAATAAATGAATAGATAAAGTACATGTACACAGGGAGTTCTATTCAGCCATAAAGAAAAATGAAATTATGTCATTTACTAGTAAATGGCTAGAAGTAGAGAGATATGCTATGTGAACTAAGACAAACAAGGAAAGTTGAGTGTTGGATGTTTTCTTTCATATACAAAAGGTAGAGAGAAAATAAAAGACATAAAATTGAGCAGCTATGAACATTGATGTGGCTGTATCTCTGTAGTATGCTGATTTTAAGTCCTTTGGGTATAGGCCAAGGAGTGGGATAGCTGGGTCAAATGGTGGTTCCATTCCAAGTTTTCTAAGGAATCTCCACACTGCTTTCCAGAGTGGCTGCACTAATTTGCAGCCCCACAAGCAATGTGTGAGTGTACCTTTCTCCCCACATCCTCGCCAACACCTGTTGTTGCTTGTATTCTTGATAATCGCCATTCTAATTGGGGTGAGATGGAATCTTAGGGTGGTTTTGATTTGCATTTCTCTTATTACTAGAGATGTTGAACATTTTTCCATATGTTTGTTGATTGCTTATAGATCTTCTTCTGTGAACTGTCTGTTTATTTCCTTAGCCCATTTGTCGATTGGGTTATTTGCATTCTTGGTGTAGAGTATTTTGAGTTCTTTATACATTCTGGAGATTAGTGCTCTATCTGAAGTATGATTGGCAAAGATTTTCTCCCACTCTGTAGGCTCTTTCTTCACATTGCTGATAGTTTCCTTTGCTGAGAGAAAGCTTTTAAGTTTGAATCTATCCCGGTTATTGATTCTTGTGGTATATATATATATATATATATATATATATATATATATATATACACAATGGAATATTACTCAGCCATAAAGAATGATAAAATTATGGCATTTGCAGGCAAATGGATGAAACTGGAGAATATCATGCTAAGTGAGATAAGCCAATCTTAAAAAACCAAAGGATGAATGATCTCACTAATAAGTGGATGATGACGCATAATGGGGGGTGGGAGGGGTTAGTATTAGGGTTAGAGTTAGGGTTAGGGAGGGGGGCAAGAATGGAGGAAGGAAGGACTGTATAGAGGGAAAAGAGGGTTGGGAGGGGTGAGGGGAAGGGAAAAAATAACAGAATGAATCAAACAAAATTACCCTATGTAAATTTATGATTACACAAATGGTACGCCTTTACTCCATGTATAAACAGAGAAACAACATGTATCCCATTTGTTTACAATTAAAAAAATATGAAAAAAAGGTTAAAAAAAGTAGTTAAAATGGAAAAACAGGTAAGGAATATCTAACATATAAATGATTTCAGATCCTAAAGACAAAAACAAAAACAATGGAACAAAACTATATTTAAAACTATAATAAAGATCTGGGGTTGTGTCTTAAAAAAAAAAGACATAAAATAAGGGAAATCTCACAAAATCAGAAGAGAGATCTGTATAGTAGAAGCAGGGACCGAGGGGAAGGAGGAAGAAAGGGAAAGGGAAAGGACTGGGGAATAAAGTTTGCCCAATTATGCCATGTGCATGTGTGAATATATCACAATTCATTCCAACTTTATATATAACTATAATGCACCAATAAATAATAGATAAATGAAGGAAGACCAATGGAGTTGAGGAAGGAGTTTGGAGGAGAGAGGAAGGGAGGGAAAGACAAAGTAATTGGGATTAAAATAAAGAAAACTATATGTATGTATGAATATGTCAAATTGAAACCCACTATTACATATAACTATAATGAACTACTAAAACATGAATAATGTAGATATAACAATGAAAGACAGAGTTTGTGTGAATTAAAATTCATATTTCATGTTGCTAATAAGAATGGAAAGGGGTGTAGCCAGTAACACAAGCTTCCTCAAAAGGTTAGATGGAGAGTTAACAGCAATTCTACTCTTAGGTACACACCCAAGAGAATTGAAAACATACCTCCACACAAATTATATACACAAATGCTCATATCAGAATTATTAGTAATAGTCAAAAGCGTGAAAACAACCCATATGAATTCATTTGTGCCAGACTGAATTGTATATATAAATGTTCCCTTCACATTTCTAGTGATAACTACTTGATAAAGGTAGAGCAAAGAGGAATAAAATAAGTGATGAAAAGTATTCTAAGTGCTCTTCAAATGCCTTAAATAGTATTAGTAACATCAACTAGTGCTTACACTATTAATAAAGACTCACTGATGTGAATCACAACTTATTAATATAGACTATCCAGGAGCCTTGTAAAATAGTTAATTTGTATCTAACATGTGGTTGTGAAATTTATAAGTATTATTTGAGCAATATTGTGAAATTATATTGTAAAAATGGTGGTTTTTAAAGCTAAACAATTAGTTACATGATCTCAAAGTTAATTTTTACCAATCATAGCCTGATGACCAGGACTTATCCCAAGCTAATTTCTGATGGTTTAAATATGCTCTGAGAAATGGATACTGAAAAACATCACTACAGTGTTCTCATTGAAAATAATTTTTTTTTGTACCAGGGATTGAACCCCAGAGCAATTTACAACTGATCCACAACTCCAGCCCTTCCTTTTATTTTGTTTTTTTGTTTTGTTTTTTGTTTTGTTTTTTGTTTTGTTTTGTTTTGTTTTGTTTTGATACAGGATCTTGCTAAGTTGCTTAGGTTCTCCCTAAATTACTGAGGTTCATTTTAAACGTGTGATCCTCCTGCCTCAGTCTCCCAAGTTACAGGGATTATAGGCATGTGCCACACTACCTGGCTTGAAAATACATATTTTCATTTGCACTCCAGTGAACAATCTTTTAATGATTAGAAATTTATTTATGTGATGATATGATAAACCAAATATACTCAATTAACTTTTCCTGAAAATATATTATAAATAATTTGCTGATGATGTTCCACTCTAAAATAGTTGAATAAATTCAGCTAATCTTTCTTAAAAGTACATTTCAAATAACTCATTAATATCAATTAGTTAATTGACATAATTCTAAATAAATATTAAAACGAGCAAAATTTTGACAATTAGTGAAATCTAGAGAAACAACTTATTGACTAGACTGGCCATTTTTTTTTTTTTTCATGAAAAATGGCAAAGTTTCTGGTGTTTTTTTCCTGTCTATAAAGCATCTAAGCATTTCAAATTTGAGTAAAATATGTTCTTTTTTAAATTGTCCAGTATGACATATTTTCATGGATTTCATTGACATAGGTCAAAACATAATTTTGTATATTTGAGCATCAAGAATCATGCCAAAATACATATACAGGGAAAAATGTAAAAACATGTAGAGGAAATTATAAATGATTGCATAGTAGAGAAAGTAAAGCTAAAGAGTCAAATTATCCTAAATTATTTAAATCTCACCACTTTAATTTCTTTGCTGTCTTGAAATTTTAAGTAATTTACATAATCACTTCTAAAACAGTTTACTAAACTGAAAAATAGGCTTATTAATATCTCAGCTATTTTACTGACTCTAGTAAATAAATATTGAATATCTTTCCAATTCTATCTCTGCTACTAATAGTTGCATTTCTTCTGGGCTCCATAATAAATGCCTTTTTAAAAATTATTTCCAATACCATTTTATCATGTGTCTCATAATGTTACACACATCTTAATAACAAGTACATTTATGTTTATTAATGAATAGCTTTATTTTCCCCATTTACCAAAAAAAGGTGTTGGTTTTATGTCCCAACCACTGGGCTAGGCTATAGACATTCCTCCACCAAAACAAAGAAAAACAAAAAATCCATGGTGTGTGTATTCTGGAACTTACAGTGTAGTATGTAATACACAGTGAAGGGGTTCTGGACATCAGGAGAATGTAGAACAGTTAGTTATAACTTCTTCTGATGAAAAACTTAAGTATGTGACAAATTACTAACAAATATGCTGTGTTCTGGGAAATTAGGGAGATGAAGTTAAAAAGAATCAGAGGAGATACCAAAAAGAATAGCAAAATTCTGAATCTCATACAAAAAGAATTGAGGAAAGAATAAACAGGAACAACCAATTAAGCAATTGTGATTTAACAGATACTTGTTCCTCAAGTGAAATGGAGGACACTGTATGTTTTTTTTTTTCACAGTGTTAGCATGATAAAGATTGACTTTGGGTTCCTGTCGGGAATTTAATTCCCTCTATTAATAGTTGTCATTATGTCCAGTAGACAAATTTTATTCAACTTAAGGAATTCATCTTCTAACTCCATTCCCCAAACCTGTTTCTCCTACTGTGTGTGCTATTACCCATCTCATAGATCAAATATGTCTGTAAATTATTGGCTCAACATCCTGTAACTAAGATATTTTATTTTCTCTTTGCAATGAATATCTATTTCTATGCTTCTGCCTTCTTTGAGTTGCCTGCCTTTGGGTCAAGCCTCCATCACCTCTTGACTTGTCTCCTAATAGTTATCCCTGCTGTAATTTCTCTTTTCCTAGTTCTCTTCATACTGCCCGTAGAGTAATTTTAATAGATCTCCATTTTGATCATACATTTCCTCCATTTCAATAAACCCATTTTGATTCCCAATTGACCATATGGTTTAATTTTCTTAGCCATTAAGAACACATTTGTTTCAACCATATTTTTGTGCTCTGACAGTCCCACTGGCACTTAAAATATAAGATTACTTGGAAGGTCATCTCCTCAAAAGGCCTTTCCTGGTCACTCAATGAAAGACTCTCCCCTGATATTCTCCATCTCAATCCTGTTAGCTTGTTCCAGAGAATTTATTATAAATTTTAAATATTACATGTATTGTTCTTATTTTGGTCTTTCTCCTTTGTGATTATAAATTGCATGAGGGCAGGGACCATATATATTTCTTGCTCAATCATCTAACTCAGTATTTATACATAACCACACCTCTAAAAAATATTAGCTAAATGAATGAATAGATGCAAAAGAAACAAACTTACTGATGAACATGTAATGTGATACCATTGTCAGGATGGATTCCCTTACCTTTTCCCACATCTTTTTACTGCATTTCTTTTACTGTATCTATTTTTGTAATTTAGAAAACCTCAACATACAAAGCAAAAAGTCACACTATAACATTATTGTTTTAATAAAAGATAACTGTTTTTCATACAATATTCACTTTGGTCTAAGTGTTTTCCAGATATTAATGCACCTAATCCTCTCCACATGCTTATGGGAATCATGTGATTCTTCAAAAAGAAAAAATAAAAGAACTGAAGGGGAAGTTCATGTCTTGCACATAATTAAAAATGGAAAATCTAGGATATGAGGAAAGAGATAGACTGACTTTCAGCCCACTGGCACTTAAAATATAAGATTACTTGGAAGGTCATCTCCTCAAACCACAATGATGTATTCTAAAAATCTGCCCAACTGCTTCTTCTTATGCATCTCTTAGTCTTCTAAATAGAATTCAATTTGCAAAATTTGAAGCACAAGTAAACCCTCAGGACTACATCGATGATACAAAATAAAGTAGAATTGTTCTGATCCTGGCCTGACAAACAAGCTCTATCATGAGAAAATGTGAGCATACTGTTCCCCATTGATTTAAGTGGAATTTTCTGGCCAAATACTTTCTGATTAAAAAATTAATCATTTTCAACATTTTTTGCATGATAATGCATTCATTCATTAGTTATCTCCTAAAAAGCTCTGTCAGCAAAAATTATATCCTTAAAAAATGACAAATTAAGTAAAGCTTATAAACCTGGCCTTAAATATGAAAGCTAATAGCTAGGAGTAGCTGTTTCAAAATCCAACATGGTCCTTAAGAAATTTTATAATTACTGATGCCATAAAAATTTCATTTAATAAGAACTTTAGCATTAAGATTCAAAGAAAACTAGGAGATATTAAATCCAATTCTTGGAACTGCACTTTACATAGTATTAAAAAATAATTGCAAGAAATCATTCTTTTGTGTGGTACTTATAAATGATTTTGAAATACAGTCTCTGTGTCTAATATTACATTGTTTGGGTGTTTTATTACTAAGGAAAGGATTCTATAATCATAATGTGAATGAAAATAAGCTAAGCATCACTGCTCTGAGAGGCTCAGCATATGTATTCTTCCTCTAGATATGTCTTTCCTCTTGCAGCAAACTATTCAGGTACACTACTGATGATTTTTTAGACTTTTCTTGTGAAGATATTTAGATACTTCATTTTTCTGGGTTTAGTTTTCTTTTTTTTTTTTAACAGCTTTATTAAGATATAATTCACATACAATTCACTCAAAGTTCACACAGATAAGTGCAACCATCCCCACAGACAATTTTAGATTCTTTTTAATTTTAAAAGTAAGCTTTAGTTTCCTTAATTTAAAAAAAAGTCGTTTTGTGCTGGGGATATAGCTCAGTTGGTAGAGTACTTGCCTTGCATGCACAAGGCCCTGGGTTCAATTCCCAGCACCACTAAATAAATAAATAAATAAATAAATAAATAAATAAATAAATAAAAATTGTTTAGCGTTTCCTTTTTAGTGATTATAAGTTCTTTATAAACAAGTCAAAGTTGGGTCAAACATGCACATCACAGTTTTCATTCCATGTAAAAGTTTAAATTCAAAACTTTTACTTATATCAAAAAAGAATGTCATCATGCTGGGAAGTTTAGTAATATTCACCATATTGAACAATCTAATTAAAATAACCCAGTCATGGGAAACTTGAATAAACTATATGTATATTTTCTCATTATCTCTTATCAAGAAAAATCTCAGGAAAACTTGCAGTTAGACAGCATAGACCTGAGTCTAGACTAGGGCACTGAGAGTTTAATGAAAGTGGCAATACGGCTTGTGTAATTTATAGCAAATCCACCATATAAGATTTTCAAAGGCAGCTCTGTATGACCTTTATCTTGTCACACCATGCATTAAATTTTTACTAAATTTGATTGATCATATTTAGAATATATATATATAAAATGAATCTACTATCATGCTGTACTAATACTTGAAATCAATAATTACTTTATAAAAATAACAAAACTATGAATTGAAAATGGCCAAACAAATAAAAAAATGGAAATTTTTATAATCTACTATATGTGGCAGTAGGCAGAATTCCAGACTATTCCCAATGACCCATGACCTTGAAATATACCTTCTTCATGATTATATATGGGACTTTTAATTTCCTTCAAGAATGAATTATGACAAAGGAAATGAAATATCCTTCCTGTGATTGTGATATTACATAGCAAAGATGAGGGGATGTGGCAGGACAGACATAATTAAAGTCTCTAATCAATTGAATCTAAGGTAACCAAAGGGAAACTGTCGTGAGTGGGGATGTATAAGAGGTACGCTGTTCAGCATAGGGGCTACAGGTTATAGCAGTAAGTCATCAGAGAGATACTCTCTTGCTTGCATCAGAAAGGCAGCTGTAAGTGATCTATGAATAAGGGGTGGTCTTCAGGAGCTGAGAGCATCAGTCCTCCAACTGGAACGAACCACATTCTATCAACAACATGAATGAGTTTGGAGAGGACCACAAGCACACATGAGAACACAGCCCAGAATGACATCTTAATTTTAGCCCTGTGAAAGTGAACAGAGCACCCTGCTACAGTGCTACAAAATGGTGAGATGATAAATGGGTGTTATTTTAAGTCACAAAAGTTGTACGTATTAGTTACACAGCATAGAAAACTAATAGACTAAAAGGTGGAATTTCTGAAATGAGGAAATTTGGACTTCTGAAAAATTTTTTTTTTCATAAAAGCAATAAAGAAACCTGAAAAAGTTTTCGCAGAATTCTGTAAATAATCAAACCTTGCACCAATGTAAGGAGTGTTTAATCCTAAAAAATGGCAAAATCCTAAGAAAAACTTACTTTGTAGTATTGTAACCTGCATCAATTCTATTACTGTCTCTAGTTGTGAAGTAGCCTTGAAAAATCAGCAGCTATCAAAATGGTCAGCATGGCAGTTGCTAGATGGGATTAAACGGGTTTAGAACTGTTTGAGACAAGAAGCACCATTCCAAGAGAACTGTTATTATTTGTACTATTAGACTGCTCCACTGGAATCTCCTGCATAGGTGTTGTCTTTATTTATCTGACTCTTATCTGATTCAAACTCAAAGCTCCTTCATAAAACTAAGAGTTTTACGAAAGTGGCAATACAGCTTGTGTAATTTATAGTAAATCCACCGTATAAGCAAGATTTGCAAAGGCAGCTCTGTATGACCTTGATCTTGTCACATCATGCATTAAATTTTTACTATATTTGATTGATTATATTTAGAATTATATATAATGAATCTACTATCACTCTATACTGATAGTACCATTTTTTCCCAGATTTTTATTTAAAATGACAATCGTCTAACACCAGAACTTCTTAAAACAAGAATAATAACTAGTACCTTTGTGATCAAAACTTATTTGTAGAAGGAATGTACCTCATCACAATAAAATCCACATGAAAAACCCACAGACAACATCATACTGAATGGGAAAAAAGCCAATATAGTTTCTTCTAAGATCAAGAACAAGACAAAGATTCCACTTTCATATCCTATCCAATGCAATGTTGAAAGACTTAGCCATAACAGTAAGGTAAAAGAAAGGAACAAAATACACACAAATATAAAGAAAGCAGGTCAAATTGTCTGTTTGCAGGTAATGTGATTTTATAGACTCAAAAACCTACAGATTCCACCAATGGACCAGAAATGTGACTCCATGGAATAAGGCTTGCCTAGTAGGCATAAGGCCCTGGGTCTGATCCCTAGCACCACACAACACACACACACACACACACACACACACACACACACATAAAAATAAAGCAATAGAACTAATAAATGAATTCAAGAAAGTTGGAGAATGCAATGTCAACATATGAAATCAGTAGCATTTTATATGCCAATAATGAACTAGCTGAAAAAAAACTTAAGAAATCAATCATATTTATAATAGCTAAAAAAATAAATAAAATTCCTAGGAATATATTTAACCAAGAATGTGAGTGATAGATAAAGTGAAAATTGTAAAACATTGACAAAAAAAATTAGAGTACACTAAACAACAGAAAGATATTCCATGTTTATGAATTGTAAAACTTAATATTCTTAAAATGTCAGAGTGCCCAAAGTGCCTTCCTAAAAATATACCAATCATATTATTTCCACGTAAACTTTTATTTATTTACTTATTTTATTTATCTATTTATTTATTTGCAGGAGTAGGGATTGATATCAGGGGCAGTTTTTCCACTGAGCTACATCCCAGTCCTTTTCTTTTCTTCTTTCTTTCTTTCAAATCTGTAATCCTCCTGCTTCAGCTTCACAAGTACCTGGGATTATAGGTATGTGCCACCATGCCTAGCATTCGATGCAATTTTTTACAGTTCTAAAATTGATATGGAACCACAAGAAAACCCCAAGTAGTCAAAGAAATCTTAAGCAAAGAAAATAAAGCTAGCATCATAATACCTGAGCTCAATACATTCTGTATAGCTACAGTTACCAAAACAGCTTGGGGCTGATATACAAATCAACACATTGACAAGAAAATGGTAAAGAATAGAGAATGTATAAATAAATGACTGCATCTATAACCAGCTATTCTTCAATAACAGTGACAAAAATACATGCTGGAGAAAAAAATTCTCTTAAATATGTATTTATCATGCTGGGAAAACTGGATGCCCATATATAGAAGAATGAAACTAGATCCCCCTCTCTATATATGCAAAAATTAATTCAAAATTATCAGCGACCTAAATGTAACACTGAAAACTATGAAAATGCTAGATGAAAACAGGAAGAACATTTCAATACTTCAGTATAGGCAATGATTTTTATGGATAAGAACTCAAAAGCACAAGCAACAGAAGCAAAAATAGACCAATAGAATTATATCAAACTGAGAAACTTTCTGTATAGCAAAAGAAACAATGAATAGTCAAGAAACAACCTGTAGGATGGAAGAAAGTATATGGAAACTAGTCATTTGATAAGGATTAATATCCAGAATACACTAGGAACTCAAAAAACTCAACAGTAAAATTACCAAATAATCTCATTTGAAAAATGTTAATAATCTAAACAGATATATCAGTAGCCAACAAATGAATGAAAAAATGTTCAACATCACTAAAACCCAAAGAAATGCAAACTGAAACCACATGAGATATTTCTAATCCCAGTTACAATAACTATGGTAAAAATAAGTAAATAAAAACAAGAAACAGCTAATGATGGTAAAAAGGTGAAGAAAGAGGAACTCTTATATAATGTTGGTAGGAATGTACTGTTCAGTGATCATGGAAAACAGTATGCAATTTCCTCAAAAAAATTAAAGTGTAACTATCATATGATCCATCTATCCCTCTACTGGATGTATATCCCCAAAGGTTAAAAAAAAAAAATAGCAGTTTTTCAAAGAAATTCCTAACCTCTCATGTTTATAACAGAATCATTTACAATAGCCAAGATATGGAATCAACCTAGGTGTCCATGGGTGAATAAATGCATAAAGAAAATGTGGTATATTTACACAGTGAAATATTATTTAGTCATGAAAATAATGAAATTCTGTCATTTGAGGCAACATGATGTGACAGGAAGATATTGATGGTTAAGTGAAATAAGTCAGGCATATGAAGACAAATATTTCGCATACTTGCTCTTATTTGAAAGCTAAAAAAAAGTAAATCTGAATATAGAATAGCAATTACTAGATGCTGAGAGGGATGGAAGATAATGATATAGAAAGATTGAGCAATGGGCACAATGGCAGGATAGATTCTAATGTTATACAGCACCGTGTAGTGACTGTAGTTCATAATTCATTATGCATATTTTTAAAAAACAGAAGACATGAAATCAAAGGTTTCCAACACAAACAAATGATGAATGCTTATGGAGATGGAAGTGCTAATTACACTGATTTGATCATTATGCATTGTATACATGGATTGAATTATACTTTACTCTGAAATATGTATAATTATACATCAATAAAAAAAAGAAACAAATGCATCTAGAATTAAATTTTAAAGAGTTGTTATTACAAAAAATGGATATCAGAGATACAATAATTTGTGTTCTCATGAAATGTCAAAATGATTATATTTTACATGTATGGGATTAAATAAAATATTAAAATGTTAAAGAAGGAACAAAGCCTAAGAGTCTAACATATACATAATGAGATTTCCAAAATAAAAAATATTTGAAAAGTAAAAATTAATATATGAAAAAATGACAACACCCCAAATTCAAGAAAAGGTATTAATCTTCACATCAAAAAAAAAATTCAACCAACTCCAAATAGGATAAACTCAAAGATCTGCACCTAATGCTATAATCAAACTGTCCAAAAGACCAAGACAAAGGGAGGCTCTTAAAAACATTTCACACAAGCAAATCTCAGCAACATTAATAGTTTATTCCTCATCAACACCTTTCAAGGCACGAAGCAGTAGATGACATATTCAAAGTTCTAAAATAAGAATACCAAACAAGCCAGGTTCGGTGATGCATGCCTGTAATCCCAGTGGTTCAGGAGGTTGAGGCAGGAGGATCTCAAGTTTAAAATGAGCCTCAGCAAAAGCGAGGCACTAAGTAACTCAGTGAGACCCTGTCCTTAACTAAAATACAAAATAGGACTGGGTATGTGACTCAGTGGTCGAGTGCCCCTGAGTTCAATCCCCAGTACTGCACCCTCCAAAAAAAATGTCAAACGAAAATTCAATATGCTGCAAAATTGTCTTTCAAAAACTGAGGAGAAATTAAAACATTTACAGGTATGAAAATAATAATATATGAGAACAGGCCTTAACGATCTCACTGGTGAATTCTGGCAGACCTTTAATAAGATAACAGCAATCCTTCACATATTTTTGCAAGGCCAGTATTTACAGAATTCTACACCAAAAACATCACAACAATGGGGAGGCAGGGATGGAGGGGGAGGATAGAGACCAGAAACTCTAAGGTGGCTCCTAGAAGCCAAGAACGATCTCCAACTGACAACCAGCAAGAGAACAATCCCATAGCCACAAAGAACTTCTTCTACCAATAATTGTGTCAATTACATAAGCCTTAAGGTGAAATTCTATTGTTTTCAGCTCTAAGTCTGTGGCCAATTGTAAAACAAAATAGAAAACCAATACACATTCTCATTAAAGTTAAGAATAAAGCATAAACTTCCAACTCAGCATTCATCTTGAAATACAATATGGCAGGTAGTATTTTTCAAAATAGGCCAGAATCGTCTGTCAGTTTTACATACTCTTCTGGGATTTTGTCATTCCCTCCCCAGAAGGTGGAAATTGTTCCCTGTCCTTGAAACTTACAGAAGTATTACAGAAGAGACATTGTATATATTCTCAGGTTAGTCCTAGGAGATAATTTGACTTTCTCCTGGTTTTCTCCCTCTTGGGTCACTGACTCCCAGAAGTCATTTACTGTGTTGCAAAGCAATTCAGATTTCTAGCTATCCCAGGATAATGCACAGAGCAGACATGAGCTGTCCTTACCAACTTCTGTGCAAATTATAGGTTTGTAAGCAAAATTAATGTTATGGTTGTTTTAAACTATTAGGTTCATCTTTAATGTAGCAATAGATACTATAATAAATAAGAGAAGTCAAGGGAAAAACATTTTAAACTTCAAAAAGAGGCAAAATTACCTTTATTGAAATGGTTAATGACATGACTAGACGACAGAAAAATACAAATAAATCTCTTGAAATAAAAACAAATATAAAATATTTCAAAGGAGTTTGTGGTAGTTAATTTTTTGTGCCAATAGGAAATGTTGATCAAGTGGTCTTCCACTGAGGTTGATTTTTCTTTCTTTCTTTCTTTTTTTTTTTTTTTTTTTCTCCAATGTCTGGAGTACTTTTTGGTTCACAAAACATTTTATCATACACAGAACAATTTCCCACAATAAAGAACCATCTTTTCCAAGATATCAATAGTACCAAGCTTGAGAAACACTGGACTAGGGTGATGGCAATGGAAATGGAAAGAGGTGAGAACATATTTAAGCTATACATCAGAGACAGAGTTGACTGAGCTCTTGTGGAAGATTATGGAAAAGGAAGAACAATGACTCCTGTTTTGGGGGTTGAGCAGACGGATGAACAGTGGCATCATTACTGAGAGGGGGTTTGGGGGACAAACAGATTTCTGTGTTTGGCATACTCCACAGTTTTGTTCTGGCCAATTTGAGTTTGAGATGCCTATTACAAACCCAAGAAAAGGCAGCAGTTAAGCAATTCGATACACAAATATGTATCTACAGAAAAACAAGGGCTAATGACACACACTCGAGAATGTTTAGGATGTTTCCCTTTTCACAACAACCTTAGGATGTAGGTGTCCTTCCCATTCCAAGTTGAGGAAATGGAAGCTCCAAGAAAAGTCATACAGTTAGTAATTGTACGACTAGAATTTGAAATGAAATTTGTTTAATTCCAAAGACATTGCTTTTAGCCACCAAGAACAAAACACTGAAGTGACGACCAGCCAAAAGCGCCAGACTTAAAGTTGTCTAAATAGCAATAAGTGCAAAACAAAAAGAACTATTAGATATCAGGTCCCTGACTCTTGACTGTGGTCTAGAGCATATTTATACTGCAGTCATTTTTAAGTGCCACTGCATTTTTTGTTCTTGCTTAAGATTGAACTCCTGGCTTGATGCTTGCAATCAACGTATCTTAATTAAATCCCTCCTGTAGATTTGAATTTACTTGCCATCTGGAATGCAAGAGCAGCTTGGAGACTTTTAACTTAATTGGGGTGCAAGCCCTTTTGTTTGGCCTCAGTGCTGTTTGGCAGCCCCGTCCTGTTGCTGCTGTCTGGGGGCAAGTTTCCCTGCAGACTGCAGTCAGCAAAATGAGACGTCAAGAAAAGTGCTGATGCCTGACCACTGCAACCCAAACCACTTAATTAATATACAGGTTTAATGCACTTGGTAATTAAAATTTAATTCTTTTAAGATATACAATGGGAACAACTCCTCTTGCAAGCATTTAATCCATTGTACTGCTAAAAAGGAAGTCACGAAAGGAATTGAAATGGGGTTGTTCCTCCTTTTTAAGCATTAATCACACCAGCGATCAGTAAAGGGATAGCATGTGCTTAGCCGTGGCTGATTGATTACTAACTATTCTTGCTAATTTTTGAGGCTTCTCTTTTGTAGAGACAGAGACAGCTTTTTTTTTTTTTTTTTTTTTTTTTTCTCCTTGTACTAAGGATTGAACTCAGGGGTGCTTTACCACTGAGCTATTCTTCATCACATTTGATATGTTTGATTCTGAGACAGGGTCTTGCTCAGTTGCTTAGGGCCTCCCTAATTTGCTGAGGCTGTCCTCAGACTTGTGATTCTCCTGCCTCAGCCTCCTGAGTTACTGGATTACAGGTCTGGGCCACCACACCCAGTTAACTAATTTTTTATTAAAGGAAAACTGTGTTTGCAGAGATACCTCTCTAAAGGATAGATGATCACTGAAACATAGACAGTGCTATAAAAACATTTAAACTCTCACCCAAACAAATGAAAAACATGAAGATTATTAAGCAGATAGACAAGGGTCCAAACCATGTTTTCATCTTCCTGAGACTTTTAAAGTAATTTACCAAAGGGTTCCTAATATGTTATTTGAAGAGGATAATCAAGCACCTATTTGGTGAAAAAAAGTATAGAGCCAAATGGAATTTTGCTCCCTACCTATATCTCCTACAAAACAAAACAAAACAAAACAAAACAAAAAACCACTTTCCTGTCAAATTTAAGAACTGTCTTTTATATTCATTCTCTAGAAAAAGCACAATTTACATTAGCAATTAAAGACTATCCTGTAGTATAACTACAAATAAATTGTTTTACTTTTGTCAATACAATGTTTCTGTTTTTTTTAAGCCATGGAACTGTTTTAGAAATTGACACACATTAAGATCTTGCTCATCAATATTCCAAGAAACATATTTGGAAATATATTTGACTCCCCAACCCCCACCCCACCCAAACTTTGACATTTGTTCATTTAACAAAGCTACTGGATTGTGAATGAAGTGCTTTCTTGGTCTTGTAAAAATCCATTTATTCAATAAGTATTTGCACATATGGCCAAAATTCATGTACAACATTCCATAGCAGAGCTATGTGTTATAGCTTGAAATGATACTATTCCAATATGCTTCAATGGTTGTATGGATAAATCGTGTGCAGTAGAACACATTACATTTATCAAAATGAAAAAATGACTAATAACAGAACAACAGAGACAAGTTGCATGAAGGTAATATTGAATCATCGAGCAAAACAATGCATATTATATGGTTCTATTTATTCAAAGTTGGATTGGCCCTCTACCCCAAATCCAAATGTTGGAACACCTAACTTTCAGCACCTCAAAATGTACCTTATTTGGAAATAGAATCATTGAAGTTGTAATTAAATAAGACAAGGTCATAGTGGAATGATGTGTGACTCTAACCCAATGTGACTGGAGTTTTTATAAAAGGAGTCAATTTGGATGCACATACAAACATCCTGTGACATGCAGACAGAGATCAGGTTGACACTTCAAAAAGCCAAAGAATGTCAAAGATTGGCAGCCCACTACCAGAAGTAGAGAAAAGGCATAGAAAAGCACAGAGCCTTCGGAAGAAACCAACCTGCTAACAAATTGATTTTGAATTTCTAGTCTCCAGAACTATAAGACAATACATTTCTGTTGTTTAAACCACTTAGTTTTGGGTATCTTGTTATGGCAACCCTGGCAAACTAATGCAACGGGCAAAACCAATTCATGACATTAGAAGTCAGGATAGTGACTATCTTTGATTGGGAGGAGAGGAGGAAGAGGAGGGGACAGTGACTTGTAAAGAGCAGAAGTTGACAGGGAGGGGATTGCCATTCTCTTGATCCAAGTGCTAGTTGCAGGTGCATATCATTTTATGAAAGCTCAACCAACCGTATGCTTAATATTTGTGCACTTTCCAGTTTATACATTATACTTGAACAAATACACTTGTTTTTAAAGATGGAAATATTTACTAGTATTTTACCTTTGAGGAACTTTCACATTCAATCTAGAAGGAGCTACAAACAAGATCAGGAGAAATTACAATATTGAGGTGAATTCTGAAAAGGGATAGAGTAGAAGTACAAATGAAACACATTGTCTTGGTGGGTGGAGTTGGAGAGAATAAACTTCCAGAGGAATTTAACAACAGAAAACTGATACTTGAAGAATGAGTACAAACTGGTGAAATAAAGGAACGGAAAATATGTTCCAATCAGAACAAACAGCATCTACAATCATAAAGGAAAAAAATGAAAACAAGTAAGAGAGAGAGTGACCCATAT
The DNA here is from genome assembly GCF_902686445.1 of Sciurus carolinensis. Lineage (NCBI taxonomy): Eukaryota > Metazoa > Chordata > Mammalia > Rodentia > Sciuridae > Sciurus > Sciurus carolinensis. The sequence continues at coordinate 116,294,695 of NC_062221.1, read as the reverse complement.
GAGAAACTAAAAGTTTGTCCACTTGGGCTGGCGCCTTCAGTGGACAGTGTGAAATGTGGAGAGAGGAGGCAGGAGAAAGAGCAATGACTGGTAAATGGAGGACTTTGGAGGAAGCTGGAGGGCAGTGCAGACACGGCTGTGACTTAATTAGAAACCAAGCAGTACTTTTCATCAGATAGTGAAGAAAACCTGTATGAATTCATGAATATAAACCCTTACCTTTGCATAATAATGGAGTTGAACCTGCACATTCCAGAAAAGGATTATTTGTTCAAGATAATGACAAGGTTGACATTTTATACAAAGCGCCGACACCAAAGACAAGGTGTATATTTTTGGTATCTGAAAAAATATAAACTTTAACCTAAATATTATTTGGGGGGTCTATTATGAAAGCACTGACTCTAAAGTTAAGTGCCTTGGAGACCATGTCCTCGGGTCCACAAGCCATGTGACATTGAAGAGATCACTGTATTTCTCCAGATATTCATTTCCATCTGTGATTGGAAGAAGGCAACATCTTTCTCCTGAGTCGTTATCTAAAGGATTAAACCAGATTCACAAATAAAATGCTTGTATTAGAGTTCTCTTTGTACGTGATAGATTATTACAAATATAATGTTTTTAAACACATTATTGTTATGTTACAGTTCTCTAAGTTCAAAATGAGGTTCTTCCTGGGCTACAGCCAAGGTGTCTGGAGGAATGTGTTACTTTCTGGAGAGTCCAGGGAAGAATCAATTTCCTGGCCTTTTTTAATGTTCTAAAGGCCACTTTGCTCCTGGTTCATAATCCTGCTCCTTCACCATCAAGGCTGGCAATGCCAGCAAGTGGGTCAAGTCCTTCTTATGCTGCCACCTGTCTCATCCTGTGACCACAAGGTGCTCCATTTTTAATGACTCCCATGACTATATTAGTCCTACCTAAAAAAATCCCATCTCAGGGCCTTCAACCTCTATCACACATGCAGGGTCCCTTTAGTCATTTAAAGTAATATTCACAGGATGGATTGGGGTAGGGATGGGATGGGGGTTTACTTACCACAATACTAACCAGTGCTCAAACTGTCAGCTTGTTTTTAAATTTCAGTTTTGTATATGACAAATAAATCATCATTTGGTAAGAAAAATCCAATTGATTAATATTTAAAGATATCCTACATAACTAAAGTTTGCAATATCTAATATGCCTTCTTTTGATCAAAATGGTGTCAAGACAACAGATAACTTTCCAGTAAGTGGAGGTAGAGGAAAACAAAATAGTTCACATATTGAACATTACCATTTCCAACTTTATGTACCAGTTAATTCTCTGCTGACCATTTGTGTTTAAACATATTCTAAAAGTTTTCTTGACCTATATAAAGGGTTTCCCAACATTGGTGCTATTGGCATTTTGTACTGGATAACTCTTTATTGGATGGGCAGTGTCTTTTGTCTTGTGTATTATGGATGTGTAGCAGCTTCCTAGCCTCTTCCCACCAGAGGTCAGGAGCACCCTCTGCCCTACCCAGCTGTGACAAAAGAAGTATCTCCTGATATTGCCAAATATCCCTAGGGGGTCAAAATTGCCTGCAGTTGAGAACCATTGCTCTGAACAAAAATCTATTAGCTGTCTGGTTAATGGAATCACAGTTGAGGAATAGCACTAAAAACAAAACTTGAACACACTGCCAAAATGCTTGTTCAAAATGAATTTACTGGTGATATATGCCACATTTTACTTGCCTACATGCATAAAAAACCAATAAAATTGAAGAGTACCTATTCTAATGCCTGCTTTTCTTAAAATGTCATTTTTCTCAGCAATATTGCTTGAGTATGTAGGTAAAGTGAACAGCATAAACAGAAGTTGCAGGTGCAAGGTAACATGAGAGTCTGTCCTCTAATTAAGTCTTTTGAATAATCTGTACTTCTGTCTTTTCCCTAGCAAAGCAACACCAATAAGCACTTTTCATGTGAAATGCCTTCTGTTGCCACTTTCAAAGTTTCAGGCAAGTGCTAAAAGGGGTCATTTTCTTAGAACTGGAGGTTGGATAAAGAAAGTATGAGTGATTGAATCGTATTCAAGATTGAAAGAAAGAAAATGATCTATGTGAAGCCTATTGTACATCAGGCTCTGAATGTTTTCCTTCATGAAATGTAGTAATTGTCTTTCATTTTCACTCTCACCACTCAAAACGACTTGCTTCTGGGTTTCTAGTATCTCTAGAAATTCTGCTAATGATGAACACCTGAATCTTGGAGGAAAAAAAAAAAACTGTTGAAATCTTTTGTGATTGAAATGAATCCTCAAATAAAGCACATTTTAATAACATATTCATGTTTCTAATTACCAATTTATTATTGACTTTTCTTCTTTTTACTTCTTTTCCAGAATAGACTTATTTTAAGTTTTCTAATACATTATATTATAATTATATTCATTTGTTTTGGCAATATAATCTATAAAATTGGTTATCAGAAAGTCATAATAAATAAAATAATTGTGACCTTATCCCTAAATTCTATGTCAAAGACATATTATATACATTATGAACATTTGGTAAATATTAAGTTGAACAGTGTAAAATAATCAATTCCAAAACTTAGCAAAATCGTATTACTATCAATTAAGCCTCCAGCAGTAGGTCTGGCCAATATAATCCACAGCTATAAAAGACCTGTGTACACATTGGAGAGGATCCAGTAATTACTGCAGATGATGAGATAGTTTGGAATAGGGCATTTTTTTTATTCACATGTTATGGCCCAAATGAGAACATCTGCCCAAAGGCATTATGGGCAGACCATCTGCTGTTTGGCCAGCACAACCTGCCTGAATGAAGAGAAATAAAGTTTTCATGGAGAAATATACAAATAGAATTTTAGCAGACTATATCTATAATGTTACTAGTAAGTCAAATGGTAAAAGAATGCATTTTTCAGTTTTACATTGGCTCATCATGATTATTGAAGATGCAGTTTCATTTCTTTTTAATCACAAAGATTTCTTTCCAAATAGGTTCTTGATGTACAATGCTGAATACAGAAGACAGACTGTATGTAGTAGGAGGACACTCTCAACTGGTTAATAAATAGAAACACTCTCAAAAAACATTATGACAAATTGCATTTTTAAAGATAGCCACAGTGTTGCTTGCATCTTACACACCTTGGGCTTCTATGACATGACCTTCCACTTCTCCAACTGAGAGGTGGAACTTATGCAACACTCCAATGTGAAAGTGAGTGGGTGTGTGACTTGCTTGTAATCAATACAAAGAAGGATGGTGATGAGAGTGGACCCACATACTTTCTTCCCTTGTTCACTGCAACCCTTGCCCTTGAAACTCTGAACTTGCATGCCAGCTGCCCTGCTACAAGAAAGTAAAGCCACTGGGAGAGGCCATTTGCTAGCAGTCCCAGAGCTTGAGTTCTCCCAGGCCAGGGGTAATATTCTAGTAAATATGCATCCAGTAACGCTAGACCCCAAATATTTCTCCTAACTGTTAAATCTTTTACCTGAAATCCCAGACATTGTAGAGCAGACAAAAGATATTTCCACTATGCCTTTAGGAATTTCTGTGAGAACATTTGCTTTATACTACTAAATTTGAACTGGTTTCATGGAAATAGTCACATGAGCAAATAGGCTAACCATAGGCAAATATATTTTAATATGATGTTCATGTTAAATTTAACAAGAACAAAAACAAATCTATGGTTAGTATTGAATCTTACTAATATTATATTGTCTCCGAAAGTTCACTTTAAAATTAGGTTCCAACAGATTTGCTTTACCAGTTAAATAGGTGATTCAGTTGTACTTTTTAAAGTTAGGCCAAGACCCAGCCCAGCCACCAGGCCACTGCCCACATGCCATCTCCCATGCTGAGACCTGGTCATCTCCAGAGCTGAGACCCGGCCCCAGCCCTCCATCTCCAGCATGCCCACTCTGCAGTTCATGTGGTCTAGCGCCTGCACTGTGGTTGACCATCTATCAACACGTGGGGTCACCTCTACCTGCTAGCATGGATTATTCCTGACCTAGAAGCCACCATCCCTAGTGGGACAGCACTCTTCTTGGGATACCGCATTATCAAGTTCCTCTCAGGCATCAGGCTACTGAAGACTAGGAGGTGTGGTATTGGAAACCTCCCTGAACATTATAAGTCTATAGGGGAGAAACTTCAATACCTCAGATTCACACTGCTAGAGGGGAACATACACAAACAACATGAGAACATAAGGGAAGAAAGTGTCCCAAGCAAACCTAGATGCTATATCAATAGAATCCAATGACAGCATGGCAGAAGAAAGGTCAGAAAGGGAGTTCAGAATGTACATAATTAAAATGATCCTAGAAGCAAATGATGAGATATGACAGCAAATGCAGGCAATGAATGATCATACCAATAAACAGTTAAAATGCTCTTTTAACTATCCTAAAGAAATAGCCAAATGCAGGAAGCAAAAGATCATTTCAAAGATCTTCTAAAGAGATAGAGATTCTGACCAAAAAAAAAAAAAAAAAAACAGAAATCCTTGAAATGAAGGAAATAATAAACCAAATTAAAAACTCAATGGAATGCATAACCAACAAGTTAGATCAATTAGAAGACAGAACCTCAGACAATGAAAACAAAATATTTAATCTTGAAAACAAAGTTGACCAAACAGAGAAGATGGTAAGGAATCATGAACGGGACCTCCAAGAATTATGAGATATCATGAAAAGACCAAATTTATGAATTATTGGGAATGAGGAAGGCATAGAGATAAAAACCAAAGGAATGAACAATCTATTCAATGAAATAATATCAGAAAATTTCCCAAATCTGAAGAATGAAATGCAAAATCAAATACAAGAGGCTTAAAGGACAGCAAATGTACAAAATTACAACAGATCCACACCAAGGGGACATCATAATGAAAATACCTAACATACAAAATAAAGGTAGAATTTTAAAGACTGTGAGAGAAAAACATCAAATTACATACAGGAGGAAACCAATATGGATAGCAACAGATTTCTCAGCCCAGACCCTAAAGGTTAGAAGGGCCTGGAACAAAATATTTCAAGCTGTGAAAGAAAATGGATGCCAACCAAGAATCTTATCCCCAGCAAAGCTTACCTTCAGATTTGGTGATCAAACAAAATCCTTCCATGATAAACAAAAGCTAAAAGAACTTACAATTAGAAACCCTGCACTATAGAACATTCTCAGCAAAATATTCCATGAGGAAGAAATGAAAAACAACAATGTAAGTCAGCAAAGGGAGGAACTACCCTAAGGGAATAGCCAATTAAAGGAGAAACCAACTCAAGTTAAAAACAAAATATAAGCCAAAATGATCAGGAACACAAGTCATATCTCAATAATAACCCTGAATGTTAATGGCCTAAACTCATCAATCAAAAGACATATACTGGCAGATTGGATTAAAAAGAAAGGCCCAACAATATGCTATCTTCAAGAGACTCATCTTATAGAAAAAGATATCCACAGACTAAAGGTGAAAGGATGGAAAAAAACATACCATGTACATGAACTCAGTAAAAAAGCAGGGGTTTCCATCTTCATATCAGAGAAAGTGGACTTCAAGTCAAAGTTAGTCAGAAGAGATAAAGAAGCACATTTCATACTACTTAAGGGAAGTATAAATCAGCAAGACATAACAATCATAAATATCTATGCCCCAAACAATGGTAGATCCATGTACATCAAACAAATTCTTCTCAATTCCAGGAATCAAATAGACAAAAACACAATACTAGGTAACTTTAACACACCTCTCTCACCATTGGACAGATCTTCCAAACAAAAATTGAACAAAGAAACCACAGAACTCAATAACACAATCAATAATTTAGACTTAACATAGATATATAGAATATTCCATCCATCAATGAGTAAATACACTTTCTTCTCAGCAGCATATGGATCTATCTCTAAAATAGACCATATGCTATGCCACAGAGCTACTCTTAGCAAATACAAAAAATAGATACTACCTTGTATTCTCTCAGATCATAATGGAATTAAATTAGAAATCAATGATAAAATAAAAAACAGAAACTACTCCAACACCTGGAGACTAAACAATGCACTATTGAATGATGCATGGATAACAGAGGACATCAGGGAGGAAATAAAAAAAAATTCTTAGAGGTAAACAAGAACAATGATACAACATATCAAAATCTCTGGGACACTATGAACCCAGTACTAAGAGGAAAATTCATTTCATGGAGCACATTCAATAAAAGAAGAAAAAAGTCAACAAATAAATGACCTAATATTATAGCTCAAAGCCCTAGAAAAAGAACAGCTTAACACCAAAAGTAGTAGAAGACAGGAAATAGTTAAAATCAGAGCTGAAATCAATGAAATTGAAACAAAAGAAACAATTCAAAAAATTGACAAAACAAAAAGTTGGTTCTTGAAAAAAATAAACAAAATTGATAAACCCTCAGCCACACTAAGAAAAGAGAAGGAGAAAACGCAAATTACCAAAATTTGTGATGAAAAAGGAAATATCATGACAGACATTATTGAAGTATAAAACATAGTTAGAAGTTATTTTGAAAACAACTCCAACAAAATAGAAAATCTCAAAGACATTGACAGGTTTCTAGAGACATATGATCCACTCAAACTGAATCTGGAGGACATACCCAATTTAAATAGATCAATTTCAAGCAATGAAATAGAAGAAGCCATCAAAAGGCTACCTACCAACCAAGAAAAGTCCAGGGCCAGATAGATTATCAGCCGAGTTCTACTAGACCTTCAAAGAAGAACTCATTCCAATACTCCTCAAAGTATTCCATGAAATAGAAGAGAACGAAACCCTTCCAAACTCATTCTATGAAACTAATATCACCCTGATACCAAAACCAAAGACATATCAAGGAAAGAAAACTTCAGACCAATATCCCTAATGAACATAGATGCAAAAATTCTTAACAAAATTTTAGCAAATCGCATACAAAAACATATTAAAAAGACAGTGCCCCATGTTCAAGTGGGTTGCAAGGTTGGTTCAGCATCCGGAAATCAATAAATGTAATTCACCATATCAACAGACTTAAAGTCAAGAAACACGTGATTATTTCGATAGATGCAGAAAAAAAGCATTTGATAAAGTACAGCACCACTTCATACTCAAAACACTAGAAAAAAATAGGGATAGTAGCAACATTCCTCAACATTGTAAGTGCTATCTATGCTAAGTCCACAGCCAACATCATTCTAAAATGGAGAAAAACTGAAATCATTCCCCCTAAAAACTGGAACAAGGCAGGGATGCCCTCTTTAACCACTTCTATTCAACATCATCCTTGAAACACTAGCCAGAGCAATTAGACATAACAAGGAAATTAAAGGGATAAGAATAGGAATAGAAGACCTCTTCATTTGGAAGAAAAATTCCAGTCAACAAGATCATTGTTTCCCCGATATGCTTTCTCATGCCAAAAACCTGAGTGAGAAAACCAGGTTGTTGTTATTTTCTTTTTAGCTTTAAGACAGAACGTTTGCTTTCAATAGATCAACACTGCTTACCAAAATACAGACAGGACAATGTACACATTTACAATTCTCAAGGCATTTTCTTGGAAAATTCAAGCCCAGGGGCTGCTTTTGTCCTCCTGGGCACTGCTGGTCAGACCCCTTACAGTTCATGTAAGTGGGATGCCTCAAAAGGGCAGACCTTGACCAAGGCCTGGGGCACACTTTCTACTCCCAGCAGCCTCTCCTGAAGTGTAGGCTTGTTCACCAAACCTGATGCAGGGACGTCCCTGTCAGCAAAATATCTCCTTCAACCCCATAACCTAGAACTCTTGCCACTGGTCCCGAGGGCCACCTGGACTCAGCAGATGAGCAAGCACCCTTGGGTCACCTGTACTGCCTCCTGCATTCAGTGGGTGGACCAGAGGCTCTGAAGGAGGCTGAAGACTTCCAGGGAACAGACCTAAGGGACAAAATGAAGGAGGTCTACAGAGGGCTCATGTCAGGCATGAAGTCAGTCAAGAGTCTAATGAGTTCAGTGGGAAAAATAAAATGGACTCAGTGACCCATAGTCCAATACAGAAAAAATTAAACCAGCCAGGCCTCTGGCTCCATTGTTTTTCTACACACTGTGTAAACAGCCCAGGTGGAGAAGTCACTGGACATCAACCTGTGTGGCAATACAGGTCCTCCCGTCTCACTCAGTCCCATTACAGAGCGACAGGGAGGCCCTCATGCTCTGGGCAGGGGGTCAGCACAGAGCTCCAGTCCCTGTCTGGCCCTGTTGGAGCCAAATGCCATCCAACTATCCAGAGATCACATTGGGGGGCTGCCATGTTGAAAAGGTCTGGGTATTCAGTTGAGGAGGGGGCACCCAGTGGATTAAACTGTCCCTAAAGGTAAAACCCTTAGGTGCCCCCATCAGTTTGGTCCAAGAAGGAGCTTTCTAATATTATCTCTCCTAGGACAATGGCCAGCCCTGGGTGGGAAGTTCCTAAGTCCTGAGAGGCTGGCACTGAGGTTGCCCAGTTTGTGGGGATTCTGTAAATTGGACTTGGGCTACTCAGGGTATGGATGTTCTCAAAACCTTATCCAACTGAAACTCATCATTTTTACCCATCGGCAAGGGCAGTTTCACAGATGAGACCAAAACTGTGGGATCCTCAAAGGAACTCCACAGCGCACACCTCAAGCTTGAGGGGCCAGCGGATCAACATGCTGACCTGCAGACACCTCCAAACCGAGGGTAACAGGGGCTACCCCTAGACCCAAAATGACACTCTCCCACCTGACACTTGACTTTCTCCAGGATGACAGGCCTGTCTCTTTGCTCTGCTACCCAGGGGATGACCCTGGAGGCTACTGCACCTGACATGGAGTCAGAGAGCAGCCCCCTGTTGCTTCTGTAAAACCAGGTGTGGTGCTGCTTCTGTGCTCATCTTCTCGTACTTTCCAGTGTCTGTCCACTGACAAGACCTCATCCAGACTCCTTCCTGGGAAAGCAGGTCCAGGCAGCACCCAGGGGAAGGGAGAGGAAGGAGACCTGTGGGAGGGAGCTCATTGTGGGACCCTGAGATCTGAAACTCCTCACTGGTTTGGAAATGGCTGCATTCTGCTGTGGAGCTGGGGAAGCCTGGCTCACCTCCAAAGGTGCAAGGGTGCTTCTGCTGAACCCTCTAGGCCAATGTTGGTGATGGCATCCAGGATGAGTATTGTTGGCATGCACTGACTCCTGATGAGGCAGCTCCTCACAGGTCAAGGTCGAAGGCAGGTATAGGTTGCAAAGAGAGCACTGTCTTCTTAGAGCTCCTTGGTTCCCCGGGGGGTGAATGTGCCTGGGGACACTGAAAACCACTTTGTGCACTGCAGCAGAAGGTGACAGAGCAATGTGGCCCCTGGGCTTCTCCACAGAGTAAGACAAAGGCAACCAGGATCCTTCAAACAGACCAAAGAGCAAAACACAAGAAAACTGATGGAGATGCTGAGGTGCTTAGGAGGTATCATTCTTTCCCTAGGAAGATAAATCATCTTTCCAATTTAGTTATGAATCCTCTAGGATGTACTTTGCACTTTAACCCTACCTGACCTCTCCCTATCAACTGTCACCATTTGGAGACGATGGCCAGGGACCTAGAACAGGGAGGGGCTTTTCTTTGTGGGCAGACATGGCACAAAGACAACATCATCAGAGTCACCGGAGTTGATGTCATCTAGGGCTGGGGACTTCATGGGCTGCAGCCCCAAGGGAGAGGACCCAGAGTGGGGCTGAGTGCCTGCTGGCTCCCCTGGCTCAACCTCTGCATCCTCCCCAGGGTTCGCTTTGGTATTCTCACCAGGAGAAGCTGTCAGGGAGGGTGGGGAGGCCTCTGGCAGCAGCTCTCCCAGGTGTGGAGGTGGCTGTTCTTTTACTGCTGGCACTGCTGTGCTTGACTGTGCCAGGTGTCTCCAGAAGACGCCAGACTGGATGATGGTGATGGCCTCCTCCTGCCCTGGGCCGTCCTCCGCCTGGGCACTGGGGCTTGAGACACAGGGCGTGGAAGAGCTCTGATCTGGAAAGTTCAGCAGACCGGAGATTCTAAACCACAGGTTTTGCTTGTGCTAGATTTCCCCTGAAAACTGCCTGGAGCAATGTCACCGCCCTATTCAGGACAGACTTTTTTTCTTTCTTTCCTTTTTTTTTTTTTTTTTTTTTTTTTTTTTTCCTTGTGTTTATGGGCCTTCCAGCTGGCCCGCCTCTTCCTGTAGGCAGCCTCTCTCCTTCCATCAGAGCAGGGGCAGGGGAGAGACCCTCCTGCCCAGAATCCAGTTCAGAGTCTTGCTGAGAGTGCCTGTTGCTGGGCGGGGTTGTGCAGAACTCTCCAGAGGCCTCCTGAATCGCCTCCATCGGAGCACTGGGCTTCTCGTTCCTTGTTTCTTCCAGCTCTTGACACTTGTTGGTGAGTGTTTGAATTTCCTCTCGCAAAGCCTGCTCATACTCTTGCCTCTCCTGCTTGCCTTCCCTCGCGCTCTCCAGCTCCTTCTCCAAGTCGGTCTTGGCCTGCAGCAGCTGCTTCACCTCCACATCTTTTTTCAGCTGCTGCGCCTGCAGGACCCTCCGCTCTGCCTTCAAGCTCTTCCCTGTCCCACACAGGCTCTCCTGCTCCTCTGGTCCGGAGGATGCTAGTGTGCTGCACTGTTGGAGGCGGAGTGGGCCAGGGGAGTCAGCCTGTGGGATTCTGAGCGGTGCGGTTTTGCGCTCTCTACCGCTTCAATTCCGCATCTCGCAGCGGAGGAGGCTTGCTCCAGTTCACTTACAGGTTGATTTTGGAGACGGGGGTTGCGGGGGCGGGGGTTGCTCAGCACACGTTCTAGATCTTCCTTCAGGTTCTGGTTCTCTTCCGTCAGCTCCTGGACACTCCAGGACAAGTTCAGAAGAGTGCTGCTCATATTCTTCTGCCTTTCCATGCCCACCTTCTTTTCCATAGGAGTCCTCTTTCCTGCAACTTTGGAACTCGCCAAGAGAGTCTGGAGACGATGAATCTCCTCGTAGTGAGTGTCCACGGCGATCTCATCTTCTCCACGTTGGTGGTCTTCGTGTCAGTCTGGAGTTTGTTGATGGTGCTGTCCTTCTCCTTGCACTGCTGCTCCAGCTTCAAGATCCTCTGCTTGAGCCCATTGATGACCCAGCCGGCATCGGGTCTTTTCTCTGCCAGAGTCCGAACGAAATCTGGGCCTCGACCTGAATCCAAAAGCTGTTCTCTCTGCTGATCCTTTCTGATATTTTCCTCCTCCAAGCGCTGAAGCTTTGTTCTCATCAACTCTACATCACTTTTCTTCGTGCGTAATGACTTCTTCAACTCAATAATCTCGTCATACATATCTTCTTTCTCTCTGTAGACAGTAGTCCCAGGGACGTGACTTTGCTTGGAAGCTCCCAGCCAGAGCTTCTGTGGGGTTAGGGACCTTCTGCGGCTCAGAGGCATGCTCCCTACTGTCCTGAGAGACCGCCAGGATGCTGCTTTTCTCGGCTTAGAGTAATAGGGTGACTTTGGTGATGTGGGAGGCTTGTGGAAACCTTTCCTTGCTTTTGTCTCAAAGTCTGAGTCAAAGGCAATCGCAGATAGACTGTCATCTCCTGTCTCAGAGGCCGCCTCCACCGGGCTCAGGCTCATGACTGCAGCGCTGCCCAGCCCCTGCAGCACTGGGCACTGCGATCCAGGTCCCCAGCTTTCTGAGGAGTTACATAAGTAACATGATTTAGCCAAAATAGATGGCTTTGTATTTACATTTACATTTTCTCTATAAACCTCAAAGCTCTTTCCTCTTGTTTTATCATCTTTAAATTATTCTTGAGGGATATATTGAGAGTGGACACTACTATTTCTGGTTGAGATCAAGCTCTTGCAGAATTTGTGAAAAAACATTTTTTCTCCTGGCTCCTGTCTCATAGTGGAAAAAGTTCAACGATAATAATATCCCCAACCTCTTTCTCCAAAAGTTTACTTTCTCCTCTTCAGAGGGAAATTTGTAAGAAGCTTTCAGAGGTTAGTTTATCCTCAGTAGCACAAATTCTGAGCCCCCCCCCCCATGCCCTTCATTGGGTTTACAAGGGAATACAAGAAGTCTGACAACCGTGGTCATTGTGACTGGGCAAGACTGACTTATTAACCTGTTCTCTGGTATCAGGTTTATCAGAAATGTCCATGTCAGTTTGATCTCCCCAGCCTGGCTTCTATTCCATCTCTCATTTGGTTCCAAATTCTGGTCGGAAACAGAGGTATTATAAATAGCCCCTTAGAGTGCAAACAGAATAAAGAAATATTACAATTCACAATTCAGATTTTCTAGAAGACCTTCTTAAGTTCTTCTTTCCCCAGCATTACTTCACGTTTGTCCTCAATAAGCCAAGCTATGCTCTGTGTGGTGATAATTGGTCCTGCATATCATTGTCAACCAGTCTTTCTCACAGCCTTCCCAACTACAATTTCTGCTCATCTCCATCCTAGAACTTTTATAAGGATCACTTTTATCCACCAAATTTAAACTCTTAATGAACAGTGAACACATTATCCTCATTTTTGTGTCCTCCATATTTCATACAGAACATGAAACAAAAAAGATGTAAATGATGTGGTAAGCAGAATTCTGAAGATATGGCCTCAAGATTCCTGCCCCTTAGTTACTCAAACACTAATATAAGTTCTGCTGAGGGGCAGTCATGGAGGTGGTCAAGGTTACTTATCAACTTATCTTTTTGAGGAAGAAAATATTTTCTGTATACTCTTACCTCTGTATCTGGGGTGTCTATGAATTAAATTAACAAAAAAAAAATAAGACAAGCAGGAAAACAGACAAGCAATTTTATTAATATTTATATGAATAATAAATTTTGGGGAAGTGACCAGGAAATATATGAGGAAACTAATGGAACTGAAGATGAAGATTATTTTAGTAAGGTCCACCTATGAAAACTTATTTTGGTGTCAATGTCCTGTCTTTTATATGAGTTGTTTTACTTTCCTACGTATAAGATTAGGGGAGGTATCTCCATTAGAAGGAAAGTTATGACCTGCTTTAAGGCACATAAGAGTAGAGCAGAGAACTCTGCCAATACCTGTTGATTCTCAAATGACATCAGTTCAAAATAATTCTTATGCCTAAGTGGCATATTATGGGATGGCATATTCTGATCCCCTTCACTTTAACATAGGGAAATTATTTTGGATTTGCCAAGATATATTCCATATAATCATATGAGCCATTAAAATCAAAAGATTGAGATAGAAGAATGTCAGAGGAGAAGACAGAGGAGATATTATGAAAAAAGGGGATCTAATATTTGAAGCGTGAATACGACACAACCTGCTATTGTGGGTTTTGAAGGTGGAGAGTTGGAATGAATCAAGAGTTTGGCAGCTTCTAGAAGCTAAGGATGACCCTCAGTGGACAGTCAACAAGGAAATGGAGCTCCCAGTTCTGTAGTTACACGGAACAGAATTCTGCCAGTGTTTAAAACAAGCTTGGAAGTTCATTTATTCCCAGGACTTCCAGAAAGGAAATCAGCACTGCTGGTACCTTGATTTTGACTTCATAGAACATAGAACATAAACTAGCTAAACCAACTGTGTCTGAACTTCTGTTCTATTAAATGGACAGTGAATTGGTGGGCTTTTTAAGGTGCCACTTTTATCAATTTGTTATGACAGCAATAAAAAATTCACACAGAAGGTACTACTTTGAATAATAAGTAGTCAGCTCTGTGTAGTCTGCTGCATTCAAGGGGATATTTAACAAAATAAATATGGAAATCTCTAAAGGATGTCAAAACTGTGAGATAGACCCAACCAGGGTATTCCATTCCTGCAGATGACTGTGGACATTCCTCCTCTTCACTTCTTGCCAGAAGCTTTTTAGTAGTCTTGTAATTATTGTAGCAACTCAAATCTGAATATATGCATGTTGTAGGCAGATTTCTGATGGGCCTCAAGATCTCTGCTCCTGGTATACACATCCTGATCGATACCTCCTCTTAAGGATCTATGATAGTGCTAGGATAGTTGCTCTTTCCTATCACATATTATAACATTTATCACAGCAATGGGGAATGGAATTGTCATGTTGTTAAATAGAATTAAGTTTATGTTGAAGAAGTAAACTGCCATATTTTGAGAGGGTCACATGGCTGGAATCTGAAAGAAGCTCAGAAAACAGCAACCCCTGACCCACAGACAGCAAGAGACTAGGGACTTCAGTTCTACAACCACAAGGAACATAATTACTCCAACAACCTCAAAGACCTGCGAAGAGGACTCTGAGCATCAGATGAGAACATAGCTCCAGCCTACACCTTGATTTGAGTCTACTGAGATCTTGAAGAGACAACTCTACTGATAGGACTGAGATTTTGTGATAGTAAATTGTTATGAAACAGTATATAATATAGATTTCACAGGTTAGTTCGTGCCTATCATTCTGTAGATGATCCTTTCAAGAGTAATTATCCTACAAATGCACAAGTACTAGTGAGTTGTAGAGTTGGCAATAAAATTCAGGTTTTAGTTTTCTGCTTTCATGTGATACCTATTATCTGTTGAACAGATTATTCATGTGTTCCAAGTTATTCCATAACCTTTTATCAAATAATTAAATAATGTCTATACTATAATACTGATAGAATATAAACAGATTCATATACACGTACACATACATGCACACACATGTACACTCACACAAGTAAATACATATTGCCTACAACTGTCTGAACTCTGCTCTCTAAAATTAATGTTGAAATCCTAGCCTCCAATGGGATGGTATTCAAAGGAAGGGCCTATGACAAGTAGTTAGGAGAGGATAATGGATTCTACCTAATGGGATCAGTGTCCTTATGAAAAGGATATCAAAGAACTCTCCCTCTATTTCCATCATTTGTGAACACAACATGATGTCCTAAGTCTACAACCCAGAACAGGGCCCTCCCCAGAATCCAACCATGATGACTCCCTGATCTTGGGATCCCAGCTTACCTGTAGAAATATATTTCTATTTAGGCCATTCGGACTATGTTATATGGACATAAGAGCCTGAATTGGAATATTGCTTCATCCTAATTAGTACACTTCCTACCAAAGGAAAACTTAACCTACTGACAGCCATTTAGGTGATATTAACTTCTACAAGACAGGGGCAATTCTCCTCCAGGAAATTTAAATTTTTTGATATTTGTAACTAATTTGATATTCTCATTGGGATGTACCACAATGAAGTCCGTGAACTCTTCTCACTTTTTAAAATTGCATAGGGTCAAAACAGTTTAGGGTAGCTGGAAGACTAGACCTTATATGCTTCCATAAGCAAAAAAGATCTTCACATTACAAACCCATAAGACTCTTTCAGGGAAAAAAACCTTCAAATTTCTTGTAAATGTTTGATAGATATGATTCTGAAGATTCTACAACCTTTCTAAATAATACCAAATACCACTACCAAAGGAGCAGCTGCATATACTTACCACGTACAGTATTCATTCATCTATTGGGGAAACAGCATTTATACCTCAGAGGTATATATGTGTCATTTGGTGTGAGAGCCTTTTCCTGAGACTGACCAGACCTGACAATTACTCCCAAAGGGAACAGCAATAAAATAAGGCAAGAGGACGATCCTTCGGAAAAGCCATTTTCTTCTTCTTGTTTTTCCTTCAGATGTCATTAAAGCAGAATCCAAAACCTGACTCTTGTGGTTATGTTTTACTTTTATAAATCAGGAAGAAATTAAACAGGACAGGGAAACAAATTAAAACAGAATGTCCAACAAGAAAAAAAATAAATTCACTAAATAGAAAGCAGGAAGGCCCTGTATTAAGGGGGAAATAATTCTAGGCAAAAGAGCTTGCTTTTAAAATAAATTGGTGTCTTTATCCCATGACTAATGAGTGAGAAAGGGGTTGCAATTAAAGTTTTTCCCATTTGACAGGCAAGATTTAAAATTGAGATTTAAATCTGGGGAAAATTTGAAATAAGTTTCCACTTGAATATGAAAATAAATAGAAAGACAAAGATATTTCTGGGTTAATATAAAGTTTTCCAGTTTTAGTAACTAAGCAGCTTAGTTGCGTGGAGTTTTACGATACAATGAAATATGTACAGTGTAAATATATGGTAATGAGTCTATTTTTCTTTTTATTCTCTTATTATTTATTTATTTATTTATTCTTGGTACTAAGAATTAAACCCAGGGCCACTGTACCACTGAGCTACATCTCCAGTACTTTTTATTTTTTATTTTGAAACAGAGTATGGCCAAGTTGCTGAGTCTGGTCTAGAACTTGCAATACTCCTGCCTCAGCCTCCAGAGATGCTGGGATTACAGGATTCCACCACTGTGTGATCAACTATAGTGATACATCTTGTACAAGAAAGAAACCAAGAAGAAAAATAATTTGCTTAATTATTAATATTTGGAGTCTGACTTATGTGGCTTCATACCTCATAACTGACTCAATATGAGATGCATTTATTCATTCCCAATTAAAGAATAGAGTATGTATGCATGTAAGTATAATTAATCTCCCTAAAACCTATAAATTCTCCCTCAAGTCCCTATATTAAATTTTATTTTATAATTTCTCTTAAATCTTAGAAAATATTCTTATACACATAAAAATTATTAAACAATAGTGCTTTGCTCTCTGAGATCTTTTTAAAAGGTTTATAATTTTGCAATATGTTTTGAAAAGATAGTTTTTAAAAATATTTATGATCTTGGAATTTTTAGATTACCTTTACTGTGAGTTGTAGTTGCTTATGATACAAATAAAAACATAATTTTAAAATATAAAAGTCTCTATCAAAAGATGTGGTACCAATGTGATCTACAGATTTGGGAAGGCAATGAATTACTTGAAGTTAGCATGAATGATCACTATTATCTTTGTCTGTACTAATAGATGTGTTATTCTTACAACCTCATTGTGTAGCTGCCTAAAGAGCCTGCTTTTCTCACATGCCACTTCTCCCACAAAATAATTACCAGAGGCCCCAACACGTTTCCTTTTACGTATGTACCAGAAATGAATGGAACCAATCACCATTCAAAAAAAATTACAAAAGGTGATCTTTGGAATGACTGGTTTAAATCAATCCTGCTTCATCACTGAAATGGAGGAAGAAGCCTACATTCCTGAGCATGTGCTCACCAACCTGATAACTCAACAAAACTGGGCTTCAAAAGAGAAATGAGGGAAGAAGCTATTTGATAGGACAGTTGTTAGCAAGCTACAGTCACATTTTTTGTTTACCTATTGTCTGTGACTCCTTTCATGCTACAAAGCAAAGATGAGTGAATACCACAGACACTATGTGGTCTAAAAAACCTAAAATACTTACCAGGCCCCTTGCAGAAAAAGTCTGTCAATCCCTGAACTAAAGCAATCAGAAGTATCTTTCACAATTTACATATAAAGACTTAAAAGTTCTAGAATTCCTTATTATAATTAGGATAAGGAAGATCATTTTAAATGCAAATATGCTGTATTTGAAATCTGTTTAGTTTTACAGTTTTTACATAATAATGGGGAACCATATTCATTGCCTGTGTATATTGTGTAATGTTTAAATGAGCATATCTATCTCCTCAAACATTTATCTTTTCTTTATGATGAAAACATTCCAAGTCTTTTCTTCCAGCTTTCTTAAATATATGCTACACTATGTTACACTAATTTTCAGTAGAGCACACCAGATCTGTGTAATTTAGTATTCCAACTATAATTTCATATTCATTAATCAATGTGAGATAATGTCACATAAGATATAATAGAGATTCATCTATAATCCACACTTAGAGAACTTGCTGCTTTAGAGTCTCATATTTTTATTTAGCAGATTCAGCCAGTAGTTAGACTGTTGCCTGACAGAGATAAGGTTTGGCAAAGCAAGTGCAGTGGCTGAGAACTGGAGAACAGGAAGCAGCATGAGGACAGTCAGCATTTGGAGAGAAGGCTGTTACTTCACTGTGGGGAAAGGCTCTACTAATTTCCACATGACTATGAGTCTCCTGGAGAATAGTTTGCTCAGACTGTAGAACACACAGTTCCTCTTCTCCGTAGACACATAGCCATACTAAAGCATTACTAACCAAGTGCACTCTTCAGGATGACTTTTAATCTCAAACACAGGAGTAAAAGGAAGAACTCAGACAAATGTAAGACTTGGCTAGCTAGATAGCTCCAAGAGTAGTAGCATATTTAAAACACATTAAAACTATTTTCCAATGGTTAGAACATGAAGCTCTTTTCCCTTTGCCAAGCAAACAACATAGAGCCAAGAAGGTTAAGCTAAAAGTATTAGAAAAGGATTATAAAAAATTGATGAATCATTTTTCACCCTCTCCCAAGATACCAGAAAACTAGCAATGGGAAAAAAGAAGGTAAACAGATCAGGTTTGATCAAAATAACATTAGTTAGAAATACTGAGAAGTTCAACAAGCTGGAAATAATTTTGATGGGGCCAAATTAAAAAGGGCGGATTTCAAAATAATCTTTTTATAATGTTGGAAATAAGAAGATAACAAAAAAGGCTCAGATTAGGTGCTATTCTTAAAAGCAATCAGCGGTATCATCATACAACATGTAGGTATGGTATATTAATGCAAACTCGTCTCTCTTTTTAAAACTTTTCTTGATGTGTGCAAGATTCTTTATTGATGTGCATGCTTAGATTCACAGCTACAACTCCAATTTTTGAGTTAGAGGCATGACAGAATTACTACACATTTGTGTACACATGTGCTCCCATGTAAAAGGTTTAAATTGTTCTCAATTATCAAAGGAATCATCAGAGTAAAAGGAAAAATAACCATCATCTGGTTTATTTTCTCAATAAAAGCACCAAATCCTCATTCTTAGGCTTTTAACTGGAAGTTTCTGAGATGTTTGACCATTATCAAGAGTACAAGTAACAATAAATGTTGATGAGGATGAGGGAAAAACAGTACACTCATATGTTTTTAGTGGGACTGCAAACTGGTGCAATTACACTAGAAAAAAGTATGGAGATTCCTCAAAAACCTAGGAATGGAACCACAGTTTGACCCAATTTTACCCCAATTTTGGTATATATCCACAGTTAAAATCAGCCTACTACACTGATGAAGCCAACCGATGTTTGTTTATAGCAGTTCAATTCATGATTGCTAATCTATGGAACCAGCCTAGGTAGTTACCCTTCAACAGATGAGTGGATAAAAAATGTGTTATATTATACATAATGGAGTATTATTCAGCCATAAAGAATGACTTCATGACATTTGTTGGTAAATGGATGAATACGGAGATTATCGTGCTAAGTGAAATAACCCAATCCCCAAAAACCAAAGATCAAATGTTTTCTCTGACATGTGGAAGCTAACCAACAGTAAGGGGTGGAGGGAGAATATAGGTTCAGTGGATTAAACAAAGGGGAATGAAGGGAAGGAGGTGAGGATAGGAATAGAAAAGACAATGGATTGAATCCAAACTAACCTTCCTATGAAGATGCATGAATACACCAGAATGAATCTCACTGACATGTACATCCACAAGACCAGGGTCCCAATTAGAATAAGATATTTTCCATGCGTATATGAGTATATCAAAATGGACTCTACTGTCCATTCTAAAAAGAACCAATAAAATAAAAAAACTGAAGAAACATAATAATGCATTTCATAAGCACTTGGCAGGACCTAAGGCTTTCTTTCTAGAACACATCAATTCTGAATGAAACAATTTATTGCCTCATTGTTATAGCCCTCCCCCATTCCATACCATGCAGCCAAGCTTTAATTCTTAAATGATTGTCACTCAGTCTTTTCACATATAGGCACAAGGTGAACTCAGCATGGTGTTGGATGGGCTTTCTAATGAACATTATGCATGTGTCCTATGTCACTGAGTTAATTTCCCATTTATCTACCTGATTTCCTCATACTAAATAAAAGCAAGTTTTAAACATGAGAAAAATCACTCTTCGAGGATTTTGTTACTCTGAAGAATAACTGAACATAAATGAAATTATCATTGGCATGATTTATTTTCAAAGCTTCAAAATTATAATATTACATTTAAAAATAATGTTTTGAACTTTTATTTGTTAATGTGATTCTGAATATAAACTGTTTTCTTGAAGACTTTTTGTTTTCTCTTAGAGAACACATCAATATTCATTACTTTTATACTTGCTTGCCCTGCTTCCAGGCCAAATTCGGTAGTAATATAGAAATAAAAATAAAAATATCTACATACACAGGATGATGGTGGGGGAGTTACATTTTCTCCCTAACATACAGGGAAAGAAGAAGTGAAAAACATTCAGCATTTTAAACAATATAGCCTAATGTAAATATCTAAACTTCTTTATAGAAAAATAGAGGGTTATGAGAGCTTATTGTGTAATGGAATCTGTAAGTGCAAGCCCTGTGGTCTATGTGTGAATGTAAATCACTTGAATTAAGCACTTACTGAAATTGCTCTGTGTGATACACACTAGAAATCATTGCAAGTGACAGACAAACAGGTTGGAGTGAACCAACTTCCACGCAACATGGCCTTAAGGTCAGTGTTGTGTATGTAGAATGAAGAGTGATAACTGGAATAAGTTGTACTAGTTCCCCTCAGGGTAAAACAAAATACCTCTATTGCTTTACATTAATACAGTACATTGCATTTCAGTGCTCTAAACAAAGATATTAATAGAAAAATTTCTCAGTGACAATAATTATAATTAATAATTATGCAATATCAAAATTTATTCTCTCAAATATCAAATAACTGATATGATCCCCTTTATAATAAATGTTCCCAGGAATTTAAAGTAAATCAAGTTTTATGTATAAATAGATATATCTAACCTCAGGTACTAATTGTCCAATCAGATAACATTATTGACCAAACTCAAATGCTCCAACTAATTACATGCAAAAGTCTTTCAGATCAGTCTGGATAGCTATCAAAGCATTAGTCCAATTCGGAAAATCTTGATCATGCTACTGTCACGGTGTAATCACTTGGTTTTTGTTAGAAAAGTTGATGGAATTTAATATCCCAATATAAAAGAGGGAAAGAAATGTTCAATTTTATTTAATAAATGTTGAATATATTTTGATAATGAAAGACTAATTAATATCCATCAATAGGAAGCAATATCTCATAAATTAGGATGTTATTACTCTGAAAAATCTGTTTTCTGATTATCCAAATAATACATATATAATAATATTAATGACAAACAATTTATATCATTTAAATATATTTGGACACTATACTAAGTGATATACATATTTTAAATCATTTTATTCTCGAAATAACACTAGGGAGTAAGAACTATTTTTCTTGCAGTACTGGTGTTTTCAGAGGCAAATGTTCTACCACTAAGCTGCACTTACAGCCCAGTAAGAACGACTATTATTCTCATCTTTCAAAAACTGAGGCACATTGAGTTTAATTAAATTGTGCAGTGCCACAGTTAATATTTGGGAAAAATAGGATTCAATCACAAGCCATCTTGCTTCATAATTCACATTTCACATCCTTAATCATATTTGTTTTAAAAGCAATTTATTTGCAATAGTATTCACTGACAAAAATAAACAAGAAAATTCTCTCTATATAAAAAGCACTACTGGTCATAAAAATTTAAATCATGGGGTTTTTTGTATTATTTGTGATGTTGAAGATGTTTGACAGATATTGGAAGATTATTGGCTAGTAAGAAAAAAATAAAATGGGTCAATTAACAAACATTTCAGCAGACTATACCCATGTTATGGTGTTTCTCCCCTTGACTCCTTAGCAAGAAAGTTTCTTATGGAAAAACTTAAGCGTGCTTAAACCTGGAGACTGTGCTCCTAGCATTTAGTGTCTTGACAAACACTATATTTATGTAAGTACCAATTCATTTATAAAGTGTTTTCCTCTGGGGTTTCCTAGAAGTCAATTCATTCTAGCTACTAAAAGAGAACACAAATATGGAAGGGAAGATAATTTAATTGAGCTCTCAGAATTACTGATTCCTATGATTTTAGTGAGATCTTAATTGTAGGTCAGTTTTTTTTTGTCATTTTGTGATATATATGTATACTGAATTTCTACAGCCTTAGGACTCTATATTTGAGCAACCTGAACACAGAAACGCAGGAAGCATTTAAGTATTCTGCAACCATCTAATGCAAAGTCCATCCCAGTCAATCAGACAGTGTGTTTACCCCACACTGATCTAGGCATTCAGCCAGTCATTTGCATATATTTGTCAAAAATTGTGTAACATTTGATGATTCCCCTACCAGATCTGACTGCACATTTAATAAGAAAAGACTATCTTAACACCAGGGAACTCCAGATTTGAGAATTCTTAAAACGGAAAATGGATGACAGA
The DNA here is from genome assembly GCF_902686445.1 of Sciurus carolinensis. Lineage (NCBI taxonomy): Eukaryota > Metazoa > Chordata > Mammalia > Rodentia > Sciuridae > Sciurus > Sciurus carolinensis. The sequence goes on along the minus strand of NC_062221.1, from coordinate 116,272,311 downwards.
AAGTCAAGAATGAAGAAAACTCCTAGGGCAATGGATGCCATGTAGCCTCTCAGGTGACATAACTCAAGTGGATTTACTGCTATCTGGAATCTGCTCTTTTAACCTTTCACAGCCAGAAACTGAGATGTAACACTGCAATCCCTGATAAATGATAAAAATGACTTACTGAATTCTCACACAATTAATTCATAATGGAGAATACCACTTCCAGTGCCCACATTTCCTTGAATATTTATAATCACTAATTGGATCAGTAGGTTGATTGATGCAACAGAATTAACTACAAACCCAAGGAGTGACATGGGGAGCATTTTGCTCCAATAAAGTCTCAAGAAATAATTCTGCCCACAGCAGAGAACCTTTAACTCATGAATGATCTGAGTCCCTTAAATGTCACATCTCTTCCAGGACAATGCTAGAACTGAAATCCCAAAATTCTCTTCTCTAAAAGGAGCTTCTATATGTAAGCATTTATCCTTTAATTACATTTTTCTAGCCATGTCTAGAGAAAATGATGTCTATTCTCAGTAGGTTTGGGGGTTTTTTTGTTTGTTTGTTTGTTTTATTTTGTTTTGTTTTTTTATTCTCAAGCAAAATGTTCCTATGTCCAAGTTCGTTAGAGGCACCTTCTTATAATTCCCATTATTCATTCCCCCCATTGTGTGATCTTTTTGATATATAAGGTTGGAGAATTTAAAGCTTAAGTGAAGCACACATCAGCTCACAGTGGATCAATAATACTCAGGAAGTTGCCAACAATTTCTGCAGGTCAACTAGTCAGTCAAATGTGGTTTCTTGAAATGCTTCTTAATTTTCATTTTCAGTTTCTTTGTTGCCCTAGCCTATCTTTCTCCTGATAATCTGTGAATGTAAGCTTTTCCACAATGTCACATCACCATTTTATTTTTCCTTCCTACTATTTGTCAAGGGAGATATCCTCCCATTTCACTGTCACATCCCATGACAGTGACCCAGCTTCTATCTAAAGTGTCTCCCAGTGTCTCCAAATACCTGGATGGAAGTTTTACATGTATACCATGCTATCATCTCCAAACAATTTTCAGAATAAATTCTTTATCTTCCTTAAAAAACACCCAATTAAATCCAATCATCTCTTGTATTGCCCATTTCTAATGATAACACAATTACTCAGACAGTAACACCTGTGCACCCAGACTTCTCTCTATTGATTCAATTCCATTCCAGTGTATGTGTGTGTGTGTGTGTGTGTGTGTGTGTTCTTTTATTACTTACTTGAGAGTCATATGGAAATATCTTTCTAGTTTTATTCCCCATTTTTAGTATTTCCATATTTCATTATCTTTTAAACACTTTTACTAAATAAGTCTTAAAGTACAGCAATCATCAAACAAACCTCAGCACCTACAACATTAGTAGCTTTAGGCTTTACTTGCCAAATAAATCTCAAGGATCCCTGATTGCAGCAAATCCGTCTTTCTAGGTTTACTTCCATTGGTCTTCTATATGTTGATTAGCTTCCTTTTATAATTGATGCATGTACGTGTATTACACTTTTATCCTTGTTGTATGCTCCTTGAATTACTATGGGGTAACATCCTGATAAATCCATCATAAATTGAAATATTGTGAGTTGAAAATACATTTAATGTACCAAACCTATGAAATATCATAGCTTAACCTAGGGGATCAACTATATCATTAACTCCAAGTGAGACTCACTCACTAACGCCTAAAAATAATAATAATAATAAAATGCTAGTTTTCACCAGTATATAAGCAGCTCACTTCATCATAAAGGTAAATATATAACACAAATGCAAAACAACTGAGCTAATAAAAATCCTACATATTAGTATGAAAAAACAGCAAATACATCTTTATGTAAAAAATTTCATATTTAAATATGACAAAAGTGCCAAAAAGCGATGTTATCAAATTGTTAGAGCTTTAAAAATAATTATATTTATATACTCAAGTACACATACACACAATCCCAATCACCAATACCATGACCATTACCAACTTTCCACAGCAAGACAGCAAGAATATGGATTATTGTACTATTTCAGCAGTGTCCCTCTTAATCCTATTTGTTGGATTATCTCTCCACTATTTTTTTCTCTTTGCCTTTTTTTAGGAGAGTGGATACTGGGGAGTGAACCCAGGGACTCTTAATCACTGAGCTTCATCCTTTTTGTTTTTTTGTTTTGTTTGTTTGTTTGTTTGTTTGTTTGTTTTGAGACAGGGTCTCACTACATTGCTTAGGGTCTCACTTAATTGCTGAGGCTAACCTTGAACTTGGGAGCCTTCTGCCTTAGGCTCAAGAGTTGCTGGAATTACATGCATGTGCCACCACACCCAGTTCTCCATCTGTTATGGTTTGGATATGAGGTGTCCCCCAAAAGTTCACGTGTGAAACAATGCAAGAATGTTTAGAGGAGAAATTATTTGGTTATGAGAGCCTTAACCCTGTCAATGAATTGATCCCCCTGATGGGTTTAATGAGTGTGGTAACTAAAGGTGACAGGGTGTGGTCAGAAGAGGTGGTCATTTGGAGCTTGCCTTTCGGGTATACATTTGGTGACCTGAGCTTAGTCTCTTTGTTTCCTGATCATCATTCAAGCTGCTTCCTTGTGCACATTCTTCTGCCCTGATCTTTTTCCTCACCTGGAACCCCAAGGAAAAGAGCTGGCTATCTATGGACTGAAACCTCTGAAACCATTGGCCCCCAAATAAACTTTTCCTCCTCTAGAATTGTTCTTGTCAGGCATTTGTTTTAGTCACAGTTACAGAAAGAGCTAACTAAAACACCAACTATTCTAGTACCTGAGAATTTTCAGTCCTGGAACAAGCAGTGAGCCATTGTGGAAAGAGCTTCAAATTAATCTTCAGTTTTCATGCTTCACAGCATGGGGTAGAATGGGTTTTAAAGGGTTTTTTGTATAATTTTTTTTGGTGTCTAAGAAAAAAAGAAATGTTGGCAAGCCATTGGTGAGTCAAAGAGGGAACAGTGTTACATTAGAAGGGTTATAGGTCATAAAGTTATAAGCATGTTTAAAGGACAGTGGTTCTGAGTTTATCACTGTCCCACTAAGTAATATTACAGGCCTTTTAAACTTTAGGGATTATTGATTTTACCCTCCTATTTTGTAAGAAGGTGACTGACATTTAATAAGGTTAACTAAACTAAACAAAAGTCAGAGTGAATTATCAATGGCTTAAGATTCTTCAATTCCTTTCCAGTTACCCTCAGACCCTAGAAGAGTGCTCTAAGAATAGACTCCAAAAAAATGCTCTTCCTAGAAATCTAGCCATTAAATTAGTCTTGTAAGGGAAGGAGAAGAGAGACACTAGAATTTTTTTCTACAAATTTAAGTGGCAGAAGATGGAGTAGAACAATGAGATAAGGATAAGGAAAGAAATTGGGACAAATAATTCAATTAGATAACAGCTCATTTCATATCACAATCCACATGATATATTTCTTCAGTTCTCCTAAGTATTTAGAGTCATTACATAGGGGTACGTTTTCCCAAATCCATTCCCCCCTTTTTTTCTCATCAATTCTGGACATTTTAGTATTACTTTTTAAAAATTTTGTAAAGAAATATTATAACAGGAATTACTATATAGTACATGCAGCAAACTTTAAACTTAAAGCCCAAAATATACATTGAAATTTTTTGTGTGATTTTAGCTACAGAACTTATTGCCATTATCTGCAACCATGGATGTTTTGTTTAGTTTTCTGAAAGGAACTTCAAAGCCTCAGGGTACCAGAGTGTAGCTCCCAAATTTATCAGGATTCCATTGTACCCAGTGAATATTTTGTGCAGTCAGAAAATTATGGTTAGGTCTGAGATGAGCCATTACTCTTTCATTACATTTCCTTCAACCCAAGCTCTGCTCCCAGGTTAACTGGACTCTGAATTTTCATCTCAAATTCTAATAATAAATTTTATACCACAGAACTCCATAACATCACTTCAATGGAGGGAAATTTTATCAATTTCATTGAAGGTTGCCATTTGTTTTCTTTTTCACCATGGAGTAAATTTATTTCTCCAGTGAATTCTTCAGTGGTCTTTCACCCTACTTAACCTGTTTTTGAGCCTCTTTCTAGCCCATTCTTAATATGTTTGTAATTTCCAGAAAATGTAAAAATTCCTACCTACATTGCTTATTATCAGAATCAACTGGATTTGCATATGTGACTCTGGTTAACATGGGTTTTATTGGTGTATAAACACACACATATATACAAATTCATATATTTACTTATAGACTTCTACACACACACACCAAGTTGTAGCATTATTATCTTCCACAAAATGACATTACAGGGAATAAAATAAAATATTACAGAAACTATTTGTTAGCTTTTTCATTTCTATTGCAACTGCACTTAAGTTTATCCATGCCTACATCTGCAGTTGAGTACCCTGCTCAAAGAAATGAGGCATCAGCTCCTATTGATATATTCCTAGGTCTTGGCTGAGAGCATTTCATCAGAGATGAACTGCATCTAATGCAATCACCAGAATTAAAGCAGTTAAAAGAATGCAACTCCCTGCCAAGAAATCTCCTGTATTGTGCTCTTATACGCTTGCTCTTCCAGAAAGTATATAACTAATACTAATAAGTCCCTGGCTGCAGTTCCAGAAACAGCAGCAGGAATAAAAATGCTGAGCTCAGTAAATTTGTCCTCACTTTACAATCCCTGAAATTCTCACTGATTGATCTACAAGGCAACGCATCCATCCATTCCATTACTGTTCTTTCCAAGTGCCTTTTAGGAACTTGCAAAATCAATATAATTCTGTAAATAAAATGAATCTCCATCAATATGACTATAAATATGATAACAGAAAAACCTGTCATATTTTAATTGATGGTTATTTAAATAAAAAAAATGTGAAGGGAGGTAATTCTATTATGGTAACATAGTTTTGCTTCAGGAAAATGTTGTAAATACTATAAAAATAGTAAGCAGGAGTATGATAATAATTAGATTTTATTTAAAACTTCTTCAGATTCCATAATTTAAATTAAAGATGCATTGAACATTTTCTAATTTGACTTAAATGTGCTCAAATTCCAAATATGTGCATAAATGGAATATATAGGGTTTTTGCAGTGGAAAATAGAGTAAGGGGCATACTTTTCAGTTTTTGTAATTCCAAAACTGTTTTTTTAAAAGAAAAAGATGTGTCAGCATATGACTTGTTAGACATTGGGAAATAATTTGTTTGAATGATGAACTTGTGTAATAAAATGCTATTTCAAAGAAAAGGTAAAAGTGAGTCTGATGATACATATTTTAATTTCTGAGTAATTTTTCAAAATAAATTTATAATTTCTTTGAGTTCCTTGTACTGAAATTACTAGAGATAAATTGAATTGTTAAGATTTTATTCAGGAGGAAAATGTTCTTAATGTGCATAAACATGAAAATGTACTATATATATATATGTATATATATGTGTGAACGTCAATACTTTCATAGGTAATATATATATATGATATATGTATATGTACATATATACATATATTACATATATATATTACATATATATACATTTAAGTCAAATTAGAAAATGTTCAATGCATATATATTACCTATGAAAGTATTGACGTTCACACATACATGCCATTATGATGGTGGAGAAGTGGGTACTGTTGAACTGTTTTTCCCATGATCTCTACGTGTATAAAAAAGCATGTGCACATGCACATATTCATAGATACCATCAATTTTAATCACTGAGTCACATCCCTAGCCATCTTTTTTTTTTCTTTTCTTTTTTTTTTTTTTTTTTGAGACAGGATCTTACTAAGTTTCTTAGGTCCTCACTAAGTTGCTGAGACTGGCTTTGAACTTGGGGTCCTCCTACCTCAGCTTCCTGAATTGCTGGGATTACAGACATGTGCCACCACAACCAGCCACTATGGTTTTTAAACAAAATATGCTTACACTTTCCAGTCAGACATCATTTATTTCAGGGGTAGATGAAGAAATTGCTAATGGACCTTTTCAGATTTGCAAAGTTAGTTCTAGGGCCTAGTGTATAATCAAGATTGAGGATAAAATTGTCCTCCAAAATAATTCAGGATTTGGAAGATTGGACTGATGAAAAGTTAGGAAGATCTTGTCAATTTGGAAGGATCACTATGGAAAGATAGCTGTGGGAAAATGCTTTTAGTAAGGCAAACATGGAAATGTATTTCACATATGCAAGTGGAAGATGTTGGCATGTTGTAATTCCTATTCACTATCCTGAGTCTTTCCATTTAATAATACTAATCATGATAGCTATTTTTAGTTAGATTCCTTGAAAGAGAGGCCTAAGAAAAAATAAGTTTATAAACACATTATTATTCATGGAGAAAATAAAGCCATCTTAGGAGCAATGATGGGAAGGTGAATTCATAAGAATTCAGAATTTAGTAGGAAAAGGAATGAAGACTGAGAGGAACCTGGAAAACATAAATTCACTTAAAATCTTCAGAAATCAGGAAGAGGGTACTGGTTTCACACTCTAAATAGGCAAAGGATTTATTTATTTATCTATTTATCTATTTATTTAAAGTGAATATTAGAAGGAAGACTTTGTCTACTGAGAATAATCAAAACTTTTGCCATTAATCATTAGTACTGTTAGAAACTGCAAGCACAAACCATTAATGGATTATAAAACAGATAATCTAGTGTGATTCAGATGTGAAATGAGATGAAAAAAATAATCTTTTTTTCCCATTTCTCACGGTGTGATGGTATTTAAATTTCAAATTAAGCACATAAGATGAAATCATCTCAATGGGACAGAATATACAATGTCCCTCATAACAAAAGTTGCTCATGCATTACGTGTTTATCATATGTATATTTTAATATTTTTGTTGAAGGTGTCTGCTTCTGTAAACTTACTCTATAAGCAGTCTGTTGTGCCTTAAAGCCTTCCTTCCCCAACACACATGGTCAAGTTCACATACACAACAAGCTACTAAATAAAAATAAAATTTGCAACAAATAGTAACTTCCTCTGGGAAAGTTTCAAGGTCTAATAAGACATTCGGGGGTGGCTCATTACATAAGGGTGATTATCAATCATTAAAGAGATGATGCTACCTGTTCTTGGGTTGCATGGGACATGGAAATCATTTTAAAAGGGAATGAAACGGCAAAACTCAACACTGTTCAACCTCTTCCTAAGCCAACTTTATCATGAGTCAACTTTATTAGTCATTCTGAGTAAGACATTGGGTCAGTCCCAGAAAATCAAAGGTTATATTATCCACTAAGAATAGAAGTGAACTCTATTTTTAATATTTTGGATTGTATTCCTCTTCTTCCATGAAAATAGAGAATCGAGATCAGATGGATTTTGTGTGAGTAAAACTCCGTTACTGAAGATGCTTTAAGGCAGAGATGGTATTATAGAAAGTCTTACTCTTTAACTCATTCAGCAAATATTTCCCCCAACAGAGTAGCATGACATATTATTTTACAGGTAGATTGTGCTAGCATGATATCTTAGACAACAGGACAGGTTTGAAAAGACTTCCAAGAGAAAGAATGTTGATAAGAAAAAGGAATTGGCTAGATAAAGAAGAGAAAGACAGATAGAATTCACTAGAAACACAGCAGTCTAAGAATAGGCTGGAAGAAGATACCTGAACAAAGTGTGTGGGCCACTGCCTTGCTCTCACAAAAGCAACTATATTTTGGTCTGTTCTATATTTTTAAGTTTTATCTAATCAGAAAGGACAGGAGCTTATAGTAGGGAACTGTGAGAAATTTGAAATAGCTGCAACTAAGAGACATGTTTAAAAATGGTAGAAAATTAAATCAACAGGACTGGCAAAGGGTAAATTGTAAACTTGATTAAATGAGAACCTAAGTGTAACAAGATGAAATAAAACTTTCTTCTTGTATAAGGATACAAGCTTCTAATCAGAGTTGTCACCATCATAACCTCAATAGAAAAAGAAGAGAACAAGAGTCATTTATGTAAATATAGTTTATTTACCTCATAATCCATATATGGTTTAGGTGGCTGCATAAAAAACAAAATTCTTCTTATATAAGATAATGGCAAAATCTGCTATTCAGAGTAAGAGCAAAACCAGGCTAATAGAAAAAATATATTACTCAGCTTAATTTTTTCCATATGAACTTTAACCTTGGCTAAAGTTTACATTTTATGTAATCCAATAGAGACTAAGGTAGCTCTCTCTGGTGGTGGATACAACTAGAATTAACATCACTTTCCAACCTAAAGATTTTACACTTTGATCAGAGGAGAGATCAACATTATCAGTTATTCTTGAAAAGCTGTCCAAGTTTTGAAGATTTAAGGTAGAATCTCCTCATCTTGTGAGAGAGGTAAAATACTTTGAGATAGGAAGTGTCTCATCTTGCAGAATTTAAATGGATAGCTGAAGAGGGAAGAAAAAAGTAGAAGAGAAAGTTACTGGCTACAACCAGAAACAGTTTTCACTTGCACAATTCCCAAGACTGCTAGGTCTATATCATGCCTATCTTTGCACATCAGCAAACATACTAATATTTGGAGAGCAGCTCTTTTGGCACAAGTCTGTAGTACCAATATTATAGTTCAGTGTATTCACTCTGAAGGAAATGAGCAAGACAAGATGGACCAAGGAAGTGATGGCAGACTGAGAGGTATAACTACAGAAACAGGGTATTGGCTTCATCCAAGCCACCTCTACCCTTCATTAGGAGGACTGTAAAATGGAGTCTCCACTATTTATCAACAGCAGCAGAAACATCCACAAGTTGATGGAGATAGAAGATATCATGAAAATTTGAAAATAAGATCAGGAAAAATGACACATGCCCACCCAGACTACAGAAGAATGACAACTTCATCATGAAGGTGCTGAAGAAGCACTGAAGAATTTACACAGAAGAGTGACACAGTTGTGACTATATAAAAAGGAACATAAGGAGTTCTTTTTTTTCCACAAAAATATTTGTTGATCATTATACAAAATGAAAAAGATGAAAGATTATTCTCATTGACAAATATAATTTTCTCACAAGCATACCTACATATAAATAGTTGCTATGAATGGTACAATAGTACATACACATATAAACAAATCAAAAACTGTGAAAGACCTGAGATTTTAACCTACATGCATATTACATCACCCTGAAACAGTTTCAGAGGTTGAGACTTCTGGGTTCTGAACAAAGGGATTCATTTATCACAATGCAAAAAGGCAGCATGAGCTTCAAGTCCATATAGGTTCCTATCTTCTCCAAATCACGGGGTACAATGCCCAGATGGCTGCTATGCATACAGTTGGTTTAACTTACAATTGAGGAACTCAAAGCTTAGGAGACCCCAAATCTTAAAGAGAGGCTGCAAACAAATCTGCCAAGTCTCTAAGGAGATGTTATCCTTCTCCTAGACAACAAACTTACCTGTTTTCTGTTCCAAGGAAACACTGTTGGATATACAAATACTCTGTAAAGATCATGGAGAATAATAGCTGATACAAAACATACAGAAATATAAGAGGTCTATAGCAGGAGTGTGCATGTGAATAAAAGTGACTTAGAGATTGTTTTTGCTAAGAAGCACTCACTCTTCATGTAGGCATACAGATGTATGATGGGTAACTAAGAGCAGAATAGAAAGCTTGGCATTTCTGCCTTCAGTTTGTATCAGTCTTCTTTATTACCTCAAATTTGGGGTCAGATTCCTGCTCAACTCTGCACATAGCCATATTAATTATTAAAGGATCATTCATCTAAAGCTGAAAATCCTCCCCTTTAAGGCTAGACACCAGAGTAAAAATAAGCAAGGATTTTCAAGGTTTGGAGTAACATTATAATACACAGATTGTCAAGTGCCAAGTTTTACAGTGTCTTGTTCTAGAAACCTTGGAGCAGCAACCAGATGTCTCTAATCATTGCCTAAACCTGCCAGGAACAGCAAGGCTTACACGCATACCAACCCGTGACAGGACTGTGGTATGAAACAACATTTTCTATTTCATTATTTTAAGACATTGTGAGACCTGTTTGTATCCTTGCCCCATCCCCATATTTACATGATGAAGCCTTAATCCCCAGTATATAGGAGATGGGCCTTTTGGAAAGCAATAGATCATGAGGGAAGAGCCCTGGTCTGATCTCATTAGTGTTTTTATAAGAAACACCACAGAACTTGCTTTCTTTTTTTCTCTCTCTCCCCCTGAATGTGAGGATAAAGCAAAATGATGAGCATTTGCAAGCCATGAAGAGAGGACTTCCAAAACCAGCCATCTTGGCACTCTGATCTCAGATTTCTAACCTCCAGAACTGTAAGAAATAAATTCTGTTAAGTTACCCAGTCTATGGTATTTTTTATGGCAGAATGAACTGACTCAGATTTGTTAACCAAATAAATGGGGGTACAAATATGTCAAGCCACAAAATCCATTTCAATGTGTTTTAATATTTGAAAGGATCCACTAGCATGTGAAAACAGTATTCATCAAATTATACCCCATGAAGTATGTACAAATATTATGTGTCAGTCAAAAAATATTCATAGCATAATCTAAGATGGCAAGATAGAGGCAACCAGCACTTGCCAACTTTTCCATAAGACAGAACCAAATCAACAGGTGGGTGTCTGCATGTGAAGATGGTGGCTATGGGATAGTACTGGAATCCAATTTTAGAGAGACAACACCTGGTGAAACTGAGAGAATCTGGATAATAGTATGTCAAGAGAATTAGACTATCCCAGCACCTATTGCACAGCAATATCTGTGCAGGGAAGGAGGGGGTGGAGCTAAGACCTGATGCAGGGATGCAGGTAAAAGAGAGAAACAGTCCCAGTGATCTCCATCAGTGCAGAATTCAGTACTTCACAGACATACACTCTAAATAATAAGAGACTTGGGATCTGCCCAGTGAGATGGCTTTATAGGACTTTAATGAATCTCCCAGCAAATTTTCAGACTGCTATTTTTGAGGACATGTTGAGAAAGGTCCTTTTATCTCAGTTTAAACCCTTGCATTTTTCTATCTCCAGGATCCTGTGACCATTTCACTGTACTATCTTACCAGGTAGCCACTTTTTGAGGCAGTGTTGGCTTGGAAAAATGACTGACACAAACTCAGTGAGAGTTTTATGCTGTGGGTGATACTGACTGCAATGTAGAGAGGAGCAGAAGGTACTTCCCTGTAAAATTGGTGATTCAGGGAAACATCCCTCTAAGTCCAGGGTAGTGAACAACCATATGCAGTTTCTCATGGGGATCCCCAGGTCCAAAGTCACCAGAATTGAAAGCAACAGATCTCCTGGATCATGCTCCACCCTCCAGCACAGATCTTTGTGTTTCCAACCCTCAGAGGCATCCAGGGACATACTGCAGCACTAATGTTTGTCCTGACCCCAGAGCATACAGTCTAAAAATCTCCAGAGGGAATCTTGGGCTGTAGTGCACTGTATTCTGATGCAGTGTGCAATACAGTTAAGTGGAATTTCAATCAACTATGTTCAGCCACAAATTACTCCTGCTAGTCACCTGATAGTCAACATAACTGAAAAATTTGGGAGCTAAAAAATCCCTATCCATTGTCCTATCCATTGCTCTGTCCACAGAATCTAAGAAGACTGCAGGGGAAGAGAAGCTTTGATTAGCATAGATCCTAATCATTTGCCCTTGTACCCTCACTTGAGCATCTCATGGGGGATAAAATTCTTTATCTTTTTTTCTCTTTTAATTTTTCCCCCTTTTCCTGCTCTCTCTCTCTCTCTCTCTCTCTCTCTCTCTCTCTCTCTCTCTCTGATTTTCATAAGGTCTTTTAAAGATGTTTTACTTTTTGTTCTCTTCATGTGTTGTTGTGCTTGTTACCTTTACTCTTTGACTTTTCATTTTTAAAAATCTTTGCCATGCTAAAGATCAAGTCTGGGGCAGGAGCTATACTACTGATTTACACCCCCAGCCCAGTTGAGAGTAATTGTACCCAGATATAGTCACAATCCAGTCCCACACAACTTTCGTGGATACTTTGACTTAAAGAGTGGGGAATAAAGTAGAGTGGGGACTTTGACCTGTCCCCAGTGGGCACAACTGAGGGGAGCATGTCTTAGGTCCCACTTTCACAAAGATATTCCTACAGCAACAGCAGAGAGAGATAACAAAACTATTATGCTTACCAGACATGTGAAATTACTATTGGTCACATCCATACTTTGTGAGATCCCACATTTCTGAAAAGGCTGAATGTGATTGTCACGTGAGTGGTGTGATTTCAGCCCCTATCTTTCCTCATGAAATGCCAGAAATTGTACCAGTGTCTGAACAGAGGGTAGGGGCATCAAACCTTTTAGCACATTTGAAGGCTTGGAGCAAGCCAATATCAGCAGTTCCTGTGAAAAACCCTATAATCACATAGGAGCTTCTACCTCCATAAGAATAATCACAAGGGTGTACCCCACAAAATCTGTTTACATCACACCTGCCTGAATTACTAAAAGGCTTCTATAACTGAAAGATCTACAGATGTCGTGGGTCCCCTCAAATTCTAATTCAATACACACTGTGGCCAAACCCAATAATCACAGTCAAACCCAATAATCACAGAAATTATCCTGTGGAGTCTCATATCATAGAAATACAACATTACACAACAAACTGAAACCCCAAAACAAATTGTCAAGAAAAAGTCACTTACTATGAAGGTCATCAAATAAATATGAGAGATAACCAGACCAACAGATGCATAAATCTCAACATAGAAACACAAATAATATGAAAACAAAGATGACACATACTAAAATTCATAGATATCTACTCATAGATTCCAATGACACTGAAGTACATTAATATTGTAAAAAGAATTTGAAAATGAGTTTGAAAAAATGCAATAAATGCAAGATAACCATTCAAGATTTAAGGAAGACAACACAGAACATGAATGAGAAACTCAGTAAAGAGAAGGATTTTGAAAAAGAAGCCAAACAGAAATCTTGGAAATAAAATTTCAACTAGATTAAAAAAAATACTTCAGTAGAAAGCATCAACAACAGACGATCAAGTGAGAGAAAGAATATTAGAGTTTGAAGACAAATCTTTCCAAATATTACACTCAGATATAAAGAAATTAAATATCAGAACAAATGAACAGAACATACAAGATCTCTGGGACAAGATAAAAAGATCAAATATCTGAACAATTAACATGCTCAAGGAAGAGAGCTACAAGTTAAGAATACATAAAACCTATTCAAAGAAAATAATAGAAAATTTCAAAAATCTAGGAAAAAGTATTGTCATTCAGGTATAGAATGCATTTATAACCCCAAGTAGACATATCCAGTAAAGAACCTCTCCATTTCATATATAGCTAAATTGCCAAAAGAATAAAACCAAGAAAGAATATTAAGAGGTACAATAGAAAAGCACCAAGTCACATTTGAAGGCAAAGTCATTAGACTAACAACAGATTTTTCAGCAGAAACCCTGAAGGTCATGAGTAAATGGAATGATATATTTCAAGTCCTAAAAGAAAATAACTGCCAATCAAGCTTACTATACCCAAAAGGCTACCCTTCAGATTCAAAGAAGAAATAAAGACATTACAAGTTAAGGATAAACTAAGGAAATTCATGATCATTAGACAAACATTACAGAAAGTGCTTAAGGGAATACTACACTAAGAAGAGCAAGAAATATAAACATAATTGGGAAATGTGAAAGAATAAACTGTAGTAGAAGAGTACACACAAATGAAAAGTAGAAGTCTCAAACATTACCAATACCATAAACCATCAAACTTCTAAGAATAAAAGAGGGAGAAATGACCACAGAATTTTCAAAATGATCAGAAAGAAAATTAGTAAAATGATATAAACAAATACATAACCTTAAAATAGTGTTCTGAATGTAAATAGCCTTAGTTTTCTAATTAAAAGGCAAAGACTGACTGAACAGATTAGAAAGAAAAATCCAACAATATACTACCTACAAAAAACTCATCTCACCTGCAAAGACATGTACTGACTGAAAGTGAAAGAACAGGAAAAGTTATTCCGAAATAAGGAAATACAGAAGTCATCAGGAGGAGCTTCACTTACATTTAACGATATAGGACCAAAGCCAAAATCAGACCTAAAACCAAAATCATAAGAAACAAATAAGGTCACCATATATTAATCAAGGGAACAATACATCAAGAAGAAATAAAAATCATATATATATACATATATATATATAAAACTTTATGTCTAAAATTAAAAATAAAAATTAGAACATTTGTTTTAGTCAGCTTTTTCACTCCTTTGACTAAAAGATCTGACCAGAACAATCTTAGGAGAGGAAAAATTTATTTGAGGACTCACAATTTTAGAGATCTCAGTACACAGAAAGCAAGCTCCATTCCTCAGGGCTCAAGGTGAGGCAGAACATCATGATGGAAGAGTGTGGCAGAGGGAAGTGGCTCACATGATCATAAGGAAGCACAGATAGAGAGACTTCAATTGCCAGATACAAAATATACACCCCAATGGCGTGCTCCAAATGGCCCACCTCCTCTGGAGACACCTTACCTACCTTCAGTTAGTACTCACTTAATACCATCAGGGGGAATAATTCACTGATTGTGTTATGACTTTCACAACCCAATCATTTCTCCTCTAAACCTTCTTGAATTGTTTCACACATGAGCTCCTGGGAGACACATAACATCCAAACCATAACAAAATCCTATTTTATATTTTATAAAACAAACACTACTAGACATAAAGGTAGAAATAGGCCCTAATACAACAATAGTGGATGACTTCATTAACCCACTCTCCCAAAACATAGATCATCTAGGTTCCCCAAAAAAATCAATAGTGAAACATCACTGTTAAAGTACAGTACCAAATAAATGGATAGTGCAGATGTTTATTCCATTAAACAGCTACAGAATACATATTCTTTTCATAAGTGCATAGGAGTTTTTCTAAAATAGATCATATATTAGACCACAAGAAGAGTCTTACTTAAAAAATATTGAAATAATATCTTGCATCTTCTCTGATCACAATGAAACAGAATGAGAAATTGAGAGTAGAAAATGACAGAAATTATACAAATATATGGAGAATAAACAATGCACTTTTGAATGAACAGTGGGTCATTGAAGAAATCATAGGGAAAAATTAAAATTTCCTTAAATTAAATGGAAATGGACACAACATCAAAAGCCTCTGGGATACATCAAAAGAAGTTCTAAAAGGTAAGTTTACAGTAATGAGTAACTGGATAAAAAATATGTAGATTCCAAATAACCTATTGATGCATATTAAGACCTTAGAAAAACAAGAACAAACCAAAGTACAAGACATTAGAAATCAGCATAAGGAATAAAGATCAGAGCATAATTAAATGTAATTATAAAACAACAATTCAAAGGATCAATAAAACAAAGAGTTGGTTCTCTGAAAGAATAAGCAAACTTAACAAGTCTCTAGCTAAATAGAAGAATCAAATAAAATACATGATGAAAAGGAGACACTACAACAAATATCACTGAATTTCAAAGGAACATTAGTGAATATTTTGAAAATCTCCATGCCAATAAGTTAAAAAATCCAGAAGAAATGTAAAACTTTCTGGTCATATCTGACCTACCAAAATTGAAACAAGAGAATGTAGAAAACATAGCTCAATAACAAGTAATCAGATCAGACATGTAGTAAAAAGACTCCCAAAAAAGAAAAGTCCAGGACTATCACATTATTTCAAAGCTGAATATTACCAAGTTTTCAAAGAAGAACTAATACCAATGCTCTTCAAAATATTCCATAAAATAGAAAGGGGAGGAATCCTTCCAAACATGTTCTGAAAAGCCAATATCACCCTACTACCAAAACTTGACAAGGACACAACAAAAGTAAGGGGAAAAAAGGAAAGGAAAGGAAAAACAACTCTGGGCTAATATTCTTGATGAACACAGATGCAAAAAATTCCTCAACAAGAAAAAAGAATGTTGTAGGAGCATAAGAAAAAAAAATTCTCAACAAGGTATTTCCAGACTGAATTCAAAAGCACATTAAAAATATCAGGTACCATGAATTAGGTTGACTTCATTCCAGGGTTTCTAAGATGTTTGAACATTGGTAAATCAACAAAAGTAATATATCACATAAAAGAAAGATAAAAGTCACACAATCATCTCAACATAATAAAGACTATCAATAATAAATCTAGAGTCAATATCATATAAATATAGAAAAACTGAAAGAACTTCCTCTAAGTTCAGGAACAAGACTACAGTGTTTACTATCACAACTGTTATTCAATATAGTACCAAAAATTTTAGGCACTTGTAATTAGATGAGACAGTCAACATTATTATTCAATATAGTACTAAAACTTTGGGACAGAGCAATTGAGGAAGAGAAAGAAGCAAAAGGTATATAGCTGGGAAAGTGGGAATTCGAATTATTCCTGATTGCAGATTTTATGATTTTTATACATAGAAAATCTTAAAGACTCTACCAAAATATTTTTAGAGCCAATGAAGAAATTCAGTAATGTAGTAGAATACAAAAAGAATATACAAAAATCAGTGGTTTCTCTATATACCAATAACAATCTTGATAAGAAAAAAATGGTAATCCCATTCATAATAATGTACACAAAACATAAGTAAGCAAATAAATTAACAAGGATATGAAAGACCTCATTGATGAAAATTATAAAAATAACTGAAAAAAGTGAATTGTGAGAAGACCCTAGAAGGTGGGAAGACCTCCCATATCCCTGGATTTGGATAATCAATATTGTTAAAATGACCACAATACACAAAATGATCTCCAAATTCATTGCAGTTTTCATCAAATTACCAATGATATTTTTCACAGAACTAGAAAAAAAAAAAGTCCCAAAATATGGAAGCACCAAAGAACCTGAATAGTCACAGCAACTCTGAGAAAAAGGTGGAGGCATCACAATACCTGATTCCAAAGCATACTATACAGCCACAACAAGAAAACATGGTATTGACATAAAAACACACAGATAAGACTAAAGAAATAAAAATTGATTCTACAGCCAACTGACTCTTAACAAAAGTGCCAAAGGCATACAATGGAGAAAATACAGCCTCTTCAATATACGGCACTGGAAAAATCGGATATCTGCACGTGGAAAATTGAAACTAAACCCTTATCTTTCAACCTGTGGAAAAAATCTTTTCACGTAAGATATGGAAGTTTGAAACTACTAAAAGAAAACATAGGGGAAACACTTCAAGATATTAACACAGTCATTTCCTGGATAGGAATGTAATAACTCAGAAAACAAAATTGAGAATTTGCAAATGGGATGAAAGTGGGATTGTATCAAATTAAAAAACTCTCACACAGCAAAGGAAACAATTAAGAGAGTGAAGACACAACTTATGAAATGGGGAAAAAAATTGTTCCTAGCTAGCAATCTGACAGAGGATTAATATTTAGAATATATAAAGAACCCAAAAAACTTACTAACATAAAAATAATAATCTAATAAAAATAATGCACAAATGATCTAAATAAACATTTCTCAAAAAATGAAATATAAACGACAACTAAATAAATGGAAAAATGCTCAGTGTCTTTAACCATAAAAGTTATGCAAATAAAAATTACAATGAGATTCCATACCACCCAAAGAGAATTGCTATTATCAAACCAAAAAATAAATAAATAAATAACAAATGCTGGCAAAGATGTAGAGAAAACAAAAGTCTTACACACTGTTGGTGAAAATATAAATTAATACAGCCACTAAGAAAAACAATATTAATGTTTCTCAATAAACTAAAAAGAGAATTAACCACATGATTGAGTTATCTCTCCCACTCCTGAGTATATACCTGAAATAAATAAAGTCAGCATACTAAAGAAATACCTGTATACCCATGTTTATGCAGCAATATTCACAATAGCCTAATATGTGGAATTAACCCAGGTGTCTATCAACAAATGGAAGGATAAAGAAAATATAGTATATAAACATTATGGAGTATTATTAAGTCCTTAAGAAGAATGAAATCCTGACATCTGCAGAAAAATTAATGGCCCTGGGGGATTTCCTGTTAAACAAAATAAGCCAGACATAGAGAAGTATTGCATGCTTTTTCTCATATGTGGAAATTAAGAAGGAAAAAAGAAGAAGACAATAGACCTGAAAGTAGAGAAGGGACTATTAGGTACTCAGATGGGAACAGGTAGTAGGAGAGACAGGGCACTTCAGGGAGCAGAAAAATGGTGAGTGGACATGATTAATACATAATACATGAATATGTGGAAATGTCACTGTGAACTCACATCAATTTTTACAATCAATATGTGTTAATAACTATAATTTTTTAAAACAGCTAAATAAAAACAAAAAATACAGAAGAATATGCATATGCTGATATTAATATTTTCTAAAGTAAGAAAAATATCCTCTGTATGCTTGTATATGGATTCATTTATTAAGAATCCTCTGAGAGAATGCATAAGGAACTGCTTACAGTGGTTGCTTTGGAGGAAGAACACTGGGATCTATGGTCAGCACCAGAGACTTTCTTTTTATTGAGTATACTATTGTATGTTTTAAATTTGGCACCATGTGCACATCATAGTTAAATAAGTAGCTGATTGAAATGAAAAATATATAAACGTAAATATTTGGGATAAACAGAAGTCTTCTTTGAGAATTCAGTTATATCTGTCTATCCCAAGAAGGGACAAAAAGTTTTTGCCAAGCTGGTGTTTTGGAGTAATATTATGTGTTCTTTCACAATTTGTGCTCCCATCAGCTAATTTAAAGAACAGACCTTTATTCAAACAGATCAGTTTTCACCTGTTACTATGACCAATCTGTTTTGGCTACTCATGCTTCACTCCACTGTGTGTTGAATGATCAATTTCATTGTTATTTTAAGGATGACTATTTTTTCCCAGGAATTGGCCTTGTGGACACTCTTTCTAAGACTATTTTTTTATCAACACATATCAATATTCTGTATTTATTTAAAGTATAAAAATACCTCTGAGTGTTTCAATGTCCATTTTTCTAGACAGGAATATCTCCTGTCTATTCTAGAACTCACACACAAAGGCTGAGAAAAAGATGGAGTCAATCCTACCAGCCACCAATGTGAATGACAAAGAGCACTAAGAATAATAATAATAATAAACGACAACTAGTATTTATTGAGCACTTTTTATATTCCAGACATGGTAAAAGTATTTTACAAAACTTACTTAGTCACTAAAATAACCCTCTATAAATGATAGCATTCTTACAATTTGAATATGAGGTGTCACTCCAAAGTTCCTGTTAATGCAGGAATATTCACAGGGAAAAAATGGTTAGACCATGAGAACTGTAATCTACTTGATCCATCCTGGTTTGAGTGAACAGACTGGATGGTAACTGCAGGAGGTAGGTCACTGGAGGCGTGCCTGGAAGAGTACAGAGCAGCTTTTCTCCGCTGACCCTTCCCCCATGATGTGCTGCCTCAATTGAGCCCAGAGCAATGGGGTCAGTTGTGGATAGAGATGTCTGAAACCATGAATCCCAAATAAATTTTCCCTCTTCTAATTTGTTCTTGTTTTGTATTTTGGTCACAGGGATTAAAAAGCTGACTAAAACACAACTTTACCAATGAGGAAACAAGTTTACAGATGTTAAGTAAACATATGCACTATGAACTACCAACTATAGCTCTGATCTCATAAAACAGAAACCAAAACTGAAAAAAACTGCCATTTAATAAAGAGATATCAATTTTTGGTATGGTATCACTTCACTGCAGTGCAATTCTGTGTAGAAAGACACTTGTTTGCCTTTCAAAAAAAGTTTTTATTAAAGAGATCTACCATACAGATAGAGTCTCTATTGGGTATATGTGCATTCAAACATTCATAGACACACACACAGAGATGAAGGAAATACTAGAATTACATTTATTATCATGTATATATTGCATTATAACTGCCAGGCATTCATCAGTCACATTCCAGGAACATCACACCATTTCTGTTATCAGAAACATCTGAATATGATTTTTCCCAAGGATAAGTAGTCCAAAGGGAGAATATGATAAACATTCTCCTGCAGAGGATTTCTAATGGGTTTCTACTTCGTAGGTCCTTCCAAGTGTCAAGTTCTATTATGAAGATAGTAATATTCTGAAGAACCCAAGACCTTTCAGCATCTATTATTCAAATCCATGGAATTTCCTCTGATACTGTGGCATCACATTTTCCTCTTTATTACATTATTCACTTCCATCCTTCCCTCCAGCCCCACCCCATTCCCTTCTATTACAATGCATTCTGAACAGATGCTGCCAGAAGGAATACTTCCTGCAAATTAATGAATCTTGTCATGGAAAATGTCAATTTAGAATTGGAATTACAGGGCAATAGTCCAAAGCAATTCCATAAAGCAATGATACATAATTTTTTTAAAAAAGCTTCTTTGTCAGATTTTTAGTGTTAATAAGGGAATCTAATCTTATTAAAATAAAATTATTTTTCTCAATATTTTTATGGTAGAACTTTATTAAAATAAACCTATCATTATTTTCTTTTTATTATTAACTAAACTCACTTTTGTAAAAATTTTGATGCAGAACATACATCAAGTGACCATGAAAAAGTCAGTACAAAGAAGAGATTAAATTAAATGTATTTCAAATATCTTAGTGTGTATATATTTGATATATATAGATAACAATCATTGGGCTAAATATGGTTCCATAAGGAAGTAGATAACATTTAAATTATGAGATGGGTCTAAATTATTTAAATAAAGAATTTGCTTCACTTTGATATTAAGGGAAATAAAGAACTACACAGTCCCATAAAGCTACAGTAAATTCCATATCAGTACCATTGCTAAGAATTGAAATAATAATATAATTTTACAAATAAGATATGAATATGTATGTAACATATGAATGTAAGTAGATACATATGTGAGATGATGATATATAGAAGTATATATTTGTATGGAAATTGCACTTCTTATTGATCCTTTTACTGAATATTGAATCATTCCCATACCCTGTCATCTTTATAATATGCACTTCACCCTTCTAAAATGACAATTATAACATCTTAGTTTGGACTTCTATAACAAATATTCCATAGATTGATTGGCTTAAACAACAAACATTTATTTCTCACAGTTATGGATGCTAGAAATTCCAAGACCAAGTTGCCAATAGATCCAGGGTCTGATGAAGGCTACTTCCTGTTTTGCAGATGGCCAATTTTTATCTGTAACTTCCTATGGTGGAGAGCAGAGAGAGAGGAGACTTGCATTTCTGTTCTTATAAGGGTGCCAAACCAATCCACAATAACTCTGCCTTGATGACTTAGTAACAGCTCAAAGCCCCTGCTCTAAAGTACCATCATTTTAGGGGTTAGGCTTTAAAGCAAACAAAGTTTGGAAGGACACAAACATTCAGTCCATAACATCATAAATACAGTGCTTGTTTATTGGCTGTCTTTTTTCCATTAGAATACATGATCTGTGCAGATGAAGTCTTCGTATAAACTCTTACATGAACTTTTGAACATATGCCAGAGCAGTCAGAATAGTAAAATGAACCTCCTTGCACCCATTACCCAACTTAAAAATTATCAATTTTTCTGTACACACACTTTTACCATAAGATAGTGACTGTAAAACATGTAACTGTAATAATAGCATTATACATCAACAAAATTAACAATAGTGTCTTAATGTCAACTATTTAATCAATATTCTAAATGCACTGTTTACATTGCTAGTTTTACAATTGTTTGTTCAAATAAAGATACAAATAAGGTATTGTTATTACAAGAAAAGAAATTCAAGACAAGTAATATTCCTTACTAGGCAAGTAGGGAAAACTTGATCCAACCCAGAGAAGCTAGATTCTGTGGGGCAGGAACTTCAGAATAACTGATAAAGTATATTCAAACCATTAGTTGAAGCATTGTGAATTAATTCTTGTACAGGAATATGTAAAATTACAAAAGTCCTTTTGAAAACTGTCATCCAGATCAAAGGCAAGGGTAAGTGGGGAGGCAACGCAAAAGCCTCAAAGTATTATTGGGAAAATTATTGGTCTTTCAAAACAGTTCTTCACTTGTCAATTTAGGACTAGGATGAGTGGAAGCAGGTTGCTGCCTTGTCCTCAACTTCCACTCCCACTTCCCTTAATTTAGTACAGACAAATCACAGACCCCTGACAGTCACAAGGTTCTGCTTGTTGTAACCATTTCTCCAGGAGATTATGGCCCTACCTACATAGCACTATCCAACTTCTATCATCTTGCATATTCTGGATCATGTAGCAGGCAAGTCCTTATACATGTGCTCAAAGTTCAAGGAGATTTTCTTATTAAAACATTGTAATTATTTGATTTTCCTCTTCTAAGTTCCCACCCATCTCTCTAACTTTTTTATTTTTAACTTATATTTTATTTGTTGAGTTCTGTACAGTACTTTACAGAAAAGATTTTGCTGATTATTTCCCTGTGAGAGTATATCATGTTTCTTGGTTGCCTGTTTTTCTTACAGATTGATGGTAAGTCCTAGAAGTTTAATCAAATTTAATTTCTTGATCAAGCCCAAGTTCAACTTTATTTTTCAAGGTCAATTATATGTATGGTGCTTTTTCTTCAGGCAAACTATCTCATTATCTTTCTTTTATTTAATATATTAACAGCGTTTAATTATTGGTTCTGGACTGCTTCATTAGGGGAGTTACCAAATAATGATATCATTCTTTCTACCATCCCTTTTTTTTAATTGATTTAATATACATAGATACAGAAACTTCCTCTCATCAAATATTTGGTGGCACAAGGAAATTTTATTTATTTTATTTATTTTATTTTAGTAATTTTGGAATCTAATGTAACAGAGGACTAATATCCACTCTAGTCTGTGCTTTCAGAAAACAATGAAATGTCTTTCAAATTCATCCCTCTCTCTTACTATCCATGTTCAGACCTTCATTCATAATTACCAGCAACCTCATTTTCCTGATTATAGTTTTGAACCCATGCTATTTCCTAACTATAATCAAATTTTTATTCCAAAAGCATAAGTAGTATCTTGTTGTCTCTCCATTTTATAGTATTTTTCCCCGTTTTTTTGGTTCATTGTAGTTGTGCATAGTGACATACACAGGGATTTGTTGTTACATATTCATACATGTCCACAGTATACAATATAATGATATTATTAGACCAAATTGGAAAAAGTTATTTTAAAAGGTAGTTTAAATGTTTAATTCTTCCCTCTTACTCAGCAGGTTTTAAGATGCATTAATTCCATGACGTGCTCAAAATACAATTGCAGTGAATATTATTCTAAGATGATCTCCAATAAACTCTCCCTAATATAAGCCCATCCCTAGGGTAGGGCCTAGGAAGGAATGTCATCAATTTAATTTAATCACAGTAGAGATTATCATAGTTATTCTTACTTAATCAGGTGATAAAAAAAAAATTAGTACTTAAAGAAAAGACTGGGTCTTCCAGAAAGATATTTTCTTTTTTGCTTTTTTTTCATCATGAATACAGAAAGAAAATCTATAAACCAAAAATACAATAATACTAGCTTTATATTTATCTAAGCAGATACCACTATGGTTTTTCTTTATTTTTCTAATGGCTGTGAATTACTGTCTAGTGTCCTTGATTTCAGCTGGAAGAATTCTATCATTTCCTGTTGGACAAATCTGCAAATGAGCCTCTGTTTTGTTTTGTTTTGTTTTTTTTTAATTGAGCATGTCTTATCCTTTTTGGTTTTGAAGGATATAACCTTAAATACAAAATTACAGGTTCACAGGATTCTTTTTTCTTCTCCTTTCATCTTTTTTAAATATTCCATGTCCCTGCATACTAGCCTCTATGATTTCTGATGCAAAATTATTCATTCACTTTATTGAAGACTCCTTATCTGTGATGAGTCATTTCCCTCTGATTCTTTCAATATCTCCCCTTTGTTTTGTCTTTCAGTGACTTGATTATGTGTCTTGGTGTTTAAATCCTTAGGTTTATTCTGCTTGGAGTTAGTGAGACTTTTGAATGTGTAGACCACACCTTTCACAAAATTTGGGAAGTTTTTAGCCCTTATTTCTTCAATTTCTCTTTCTGCGGTGTTCTCTGCTCTCCTTCAGTACTCCCACCAGGCATATGCTGATCTGCTTGAGGGTGTACGTGTATCACAGGTCTCTTAGGATCTATTCATTTTTACTTCATTCCTTTTTCTTCCTGCTACTCAGACTGGGCAATCTCAATTGCTTTATCCTCAAGTTCATTTTTTTTTTCTGCCTTCTCAAAGCTGTAGTTGAAATATTCCTACAATTTTTTCACTCTGATTATTTTATTTTCAGTGTCAGAATTTCCATTTTGTTCCTTCCTTTTATAACTTACATGTATTTGTTGATATTTCCTACAGAATGAGGCATAATTATCCTGGTTTCCTTGAGTTCATTCCCCATGGAGTCCTTCAGCTTTTTAAGCAAACTTAAGAGAGATTAAAGTCTTCATCTAGTAAATCCAACATCTGAGTTTCCTCAAAGACAGTTTCTAATATTTTCTTTACTTTCTGTGAATGGGTCACACTTTCTTCGTTTTTTTTTTTTTTTTTTTTTACATGTCTCAATATTTTATGTTGAAAATTGGGCATTTCAAAATATTATGAAGAATTGTGGAAAACCAGAGTCTCCTGTTTCCCTGGGATTTTATGTTGTTGTTTACTGTGGTTCTAGCTGTTTTTTGTCTAATTATTTTGCTTAACCATTTTTGTAAAAACTGTATTCTTTGACATGTGAACTTAATAAAGATTATTTTTCATTGGCTTTGAGATCAGCAGTTATCTCCTTTAAAAAATATTACACCCTAGTCTTTGTACATTGTCTTTGTGTTGGGGAACCCCTTTAGAGTTTAGCCAGGCCATTTGTGACTCTGCCTTAACCTCCATCTTCTGTTTACACAGTCGAAAAAGTCAGACAGGGTCAAAAGCTCAGGATTTCCATTATTTTTTGAATGTGTATTCCCCCTTAAGTATGTACAATCCTTCTAGGTTCACCAGTATACACCAAAGATTTTTAGAGCCCTTATTCCATCACATCTCTCCTTCCCCGTTGTATTCTTTCATAGGTTTTTTTGGTGCACCTTCTGCTTTACAGCTAATATATTTTCATTTACATGATTTTGACAAACACCACCAGGAAAGCTGCTCCAGCCCTGATAAACTTCCAAGTCAGGCAAAACAAGGGTAAGTCCCTGTGCCTATCCCTCAAGGAACTACCATTCACAATTCTGTAAAAAAATGAATTATATTACCTTGTCTGGCACCAGCAAGTCTCACCAAAAATGTGCACTGTCATCCCCAGTACCACTGTCAAACTGGGAGTGGCAGGTGGGAGGCAGATAAGTTAAAATACCACACAACACTCTCCAATGAAAATTTAGCAACTTCTTTCTTCATCAAGTGTTCCTATGGCTTTTATGAGTTTTTTTTTATTTTTAATTTGATTCAAAATTTTGGAAAATGTGATTCTACTATTTTTGGTGTTTTTGTTTCCATTTTTTTTCCAATTTAATCATTGCTTTAATGGCAGGATGACCTTTTGTAGTTCTCTCCTCTAACATTTTTGGTCACAAAACTTTCTCCTCGAAGAATGTAAGCTGACAACTTGTGAGAGGATAATTAAAGGACACCACCTATTCAAGGGCCTAAGGATGGTCCTCAGTAATTGAAAGCAGTTCCTAAATATCAGTTTGCTAGAATACCATACAGTCACAAGGAATCAAAGTCTGCCAGTATCAGTTAAGCTTAGAAGATGTTAAGCTTCAGATAAGACCCAGTCCTAGCCAACACAGAAGAGGCTCTGACTGACACCTCAACTTCAGTTTTATGAGGTCATGAGCAAACCAAGCTTTGCCTAAACTTCTGACCCATGAGAAATAATAAATAATGTTATTTTGAGCCACAAAGTATGTAATAGGTTACACAGTGCACAGAGCTAGAAATTTAGCTCAATGATTGAGGTAATTTCAAAATTGCATTATCAATTATTAGAATTAAGTACATTTTACATATTTCAATTTATTTTAATTTTTTTCCTTACTGATGTTTAAATTATCTCATCTTTTGTTCAACCTCAGTATATTCAATTTGGCTTCTAAATCTTAGTGACACAGTCTAATAGATTTCTCTCTTTCTGACATGAGCTGTGGTTCCAGATTTATTTTGCACATTTTTTTAGTCTTGATACACAAAGCAGAATAATTTCAAGGTTTTAACACATATCAGTACTTCTTTCCTATTTTTATTGCTCATAGCTAATCCTTTGAATGGAGATACTATATTCGGTTTACTTAGTTGATGGACATTTTGCCTGTTTTAATTTTTGAACTATTATGAAAAATGCTGCTACACATATTCCTGTAGAAGGTTGCATATCAATAAAGGTATTCAATTATTTCCATTTTATACTTAGCAGTTAAATTGCTGAATCACAGGATAACTCTGTTAATAATTTGTGGAATTACCAAACAATATTCCAAAGCAAATGAAGCATTTTACAATCTTGTCATTGATCTGTGACAGGTCCAGTGCTCATATCCTCACCAACATTGTTATTGTGAAGCAGGTTCACTGTCCATTGGTCACCAATTTGTGTCAGTACATGGATACAGAACACTCACTCACACAAGTTATATGAAGTAGGTTTATTGCTAACAGATATGTGGTGAGGGACCACAGAAGGACATTCTGTTGGTTGGGGGTGTGGGAGACTGGAAAAGATCCAAAGCTATTCTGGGTCTTAGGATGTTGCAAACCCAGCATACCATACAGTTATTCTTGAGAATTACAAGTGAGAAATGGGAGAATCAGGTTGGTCATACCTACAGAGAACATCCTGCAGTTGTTGTTTGTCCTTTTCCATTGCAGTCATCCTAGCGGTATGAAATGGTATCTCATGGTTTGGGCTTGCATTTCTATAATGGCTAAAAATATTGAACTTTTCATTTGCATGTCTTCTATGGAATGCTCAGGGTCTTGTCCACTCTTAATTGGACTGTCATTTTATTGTTGAGTTTTATTAGTTCTTTAGATATTGTAGACATAAGTCTATCATCAGACACAAATTTTGCTCCAAACTTGCAAATATTTTCTCCAGTTCTGTGGGTTATCTTTTTACTTTCTTGATACTGTCCTTATCAGAACAAATGTTTTTAAATTTATGAAATCAGATTTATTGTCTGTGTGTGTGTGTGTGTGTGTGTGTGTTGCATTTAAGAGGACATTGTGCAATCTAAGATCACAAATATTTATTCCTATGTTCTAACACTTTTACAATTTTAGTTCTTACAGTTGTCTGTGTAGTAGTTTCATATCACTGTGACAAATCCCTGAGATATAGAAACTTATAAGAAGAAAAAATATATTTGGGTTCATAGTTTTGGAGATTTCAGTCTATGACAGATTGGCCCTGTTGACTTGGGCCTATGTGGTAAACCATGGCAGGAGCAGGTGATGGGACAAAGCCATTCACCTCATGAACGAGAGCAAAGAGAAAGGGGTAGAGCTGCACTATCCCTTTCAAAGGCACACCTCCAATAACTGGAAGACTTATCACTAAGTCCCACCTCCTAAAGCTTCTACCACCTCCCAACAGCACCAAACTGAGGACTAAGCTTTAACATATCAGTCTTTGGGTAATGTTCCAAATCCAAACTGTAGCTGTACATAATTCATTCTAAGTTTTTTTTTTTTTTTTTTTTTTTTTTTCCTTTCGCAATCATGGGGATAAAATTCAGACTTAGGCAAAGAACTTCATTTTTTTAGCATGGAATATCCTGTAATCTGGGCACTTTGTTGAAAAGACTATTCCTTCTCCTACTGAATTCTCTTAGCACTCTTGTCAAAATATTAAGTAAGCATAAATGTAAGGGTATAACACTCAAATCTAATTATATCTATATGTCTATTCTTATGCCAATAGCACACTCTCTTGATTAATATTAGTTAGCCAATTCTTCCAAATAAATTAAAAGTCCATCTAAGATTTTAATAGGAATTGTGTTGAATACATAAGTAAGAGTAGGGTATATTTTTACCTTAAAATTCTGTCTTCTGATCCATGAAGGTAGATACCTGAGGGAAAAGAACAACTGAAAAGACTCCTGAAGGGAACCTTTAAAGCACTCTTTCACACAAGTCCATGCTGCCTGAGACACTCCCACAAGCAGACTTGTACGTGAAAGAATTGGGCTACTTATTTTGTTGCTCTATCAGAAGCCTTAGGTGTCAAGCCCTAAGTCTTCAACATTAAAATCCAATTGTGTACCTCAATAATCTCATAAAGAAACCAAAATAAACATGAAAATGAAATTTTGTAAACTTGTACATACTTGTATTTGTGATTATATGAACATAGAGTTCTGATGTTGCTTTATGTCAACCAGTAAACATGAAGTGATTAATGAAACCAGTTTAAATTGACAGACTCCTTAAAGTTGGTAGATGAATAAGCCTCTAATGGAAGCATCACTGTTAGAGATGACAGGAAATGTACATTTATGTGATGAATGCGTTTTCTACATATTCAGTCACTAACTGTTATAGAGTCTTATTTCTAATCTGGCTGTATCGCTCCTTTGTAAACCACCCTCATTCCTGGGCTATTTTCAACTGTGTTCTGTTCTTTGGTGATGTTACTACTATATCCATATTGATGTGGTAGACCTCTTTGGCATTGACAGAGTGCATTAATATAACAAAAATGGAGGAGAATGTGTTAGTGGGTTTTATCATAGGTTTTTGAGTTGCTAGATTTGGCATAGTCTTTTAATTATCCACTCAAGCTCACTGAGGCTTTCTTCCAGAAAATAGTGCAACAATATGCTAACTTTCTATTTAAACTGCCCAAATTAATTATCTTCCTTCAGTAGAAAACCCATATTTTACAAGAATTTAATGTAGCATATGGACCTTATCCAGTGAGTGTAAGAAAGTGTATGATATTAAAAGATATTAAAAGACTAGAAAGAATGTACACCCACTGGTAGTTCTAAAAGCATCCCATATATTATTATGTTTGGAGTTTTAAAAAAACAAATCAATAAAAACTGGAAAAAGAATTATTTCAGTTGAAATAGTTTTAGTGTTCTATAACTTCAGGGTTTTTAGCAAAAAATTAAATTCTTCATGAATGAAGATTGAAGTAATAATCTGTAGTAAATTTAAGATGATAGCTGCTCTTTTTTAAAAACTATTTTTATTGGTTGTTGATGAACCTTTATTCATTTATTTATACCTGATACTGAGAATTGAACCCAGTGCCTCACATGTGCTAGGTAAGTGCTCTACCACTGAACCACAGTTCCTGTCCCAATTGCTGCTCTTTAAGGGCTAGAATTCCTTTATTTAGCATAGATGATAGATAGATAGATAGATAGAGCATTTACTAAATACTTAGAACTGGCAATAAAAATCTACATTCATGGAATTTATACTTTGAAGAATAGGAGAAAGGAACAATAAATGAGGAAAAATATTAACTAGTGACCAGCACTATGTAATTAATAAAGTTAGATGATAATGTTAAATAGTGTGTTACATTCGATTGTGTGGTTAGCAAGACCACTCTGAAAAGTGTTTTTTAAGCTTGTTTCTGAATATTGAGAGAAGGATACAAATATTAGGGAAAAGATCATTACAGTCTGATGACTTCAAGACAGAAATTCATGAAAAGAAATGAAGTCTAATGTAGTTGCAGTGTGGTATGCAAGAGGAAAAGTGATATGAGACTATTTGGAAAAGTAAAGATAGGCAAGATCTAAATGAGGTTGATAAACCAAGGAAAGGTGTGGGTTTTATTCTAATTGTAATCACTGGCAAGTAGAGAGTTACAAACAGGTGTGACAAAATCACTGATTTCACAAGGAAAAAGGATCATGGACACGTGCACGTCAAAGGAGGACCACAAGGAGGGCAGATGTGTCCAGAGGATTTGGTAATGAACCCAACAAAAACAAAACTACAAAATAACTTGATATTTTAAACCAAATTCATTTGGGAGAGCAAAATATTGTGGCATTTACTGAAATGAAGAAGATGGGTGAGGAGCAGATTTGAGGAACAAGAAAATATGAGTTTGGGGCATGTTAAATGGGAGATACCTTTTTGATATCTAAATGGAAATGTCAAGTAACCAATTGGCTATGTCAGTCTGGAATTCTGATAGACTGGGGACTAGAATCTTCCTAAAAGATGATATTAAAACTCATGGAAATGAATGAGATCCCTAAGAGATAATCAGTAGATAGAAGAGAAAGGCCCTGGTCAAACAACCCTGGGTAAATTAAAAGTTTGAGTTTGAAAGAAATCAAAGTATACTACCAAAGAAAAGCCAAATGAGTTGGTATTTGAAAAGGAGAAATATGCGAAACTAGGAAACAGTTTTATTAATGCTTTGTCAATGGGATCCCAGCATTTTAAAAGGAGGCAACTGCCAGGCAATTGTTTGGCATGACATTCTCAAAAATAATAAATAAATAAATAAATAAATAAATAACACTTTCACTTTGTTTTTCTTGGTGGTGCTTATATTGGAATGTGAGTATATTTGGAAGAGTATGTGCAATTTGAATGCAGATTTAGATTCTCTACAAATAATAAGATTGAAATGAATGAGTGGATAAAAGAGAAGGTCATCATATTATCAGCCTATTCACAGAGGTCTTTTCCCAACATGAATCAGAATAAAGTAAAAAGTGTAATTAGCTAGGGACAAGGTAGAAAAATATTCGAGATGATATATAGGTAGGTAAATTATGATAAGGAGGATAGATAGATAGTTTTATATGCACAGGTTCACATGCATTTTTAAAACAAGAAGGTACAAGCAATAAGTAGGTTTATTTTGGTCACTGATAAATATTTTGTATGAGTCTGTGTGATCCACTGTCAGGAAAGAGCACAAAACTAAGATAAAATAGGAAAAGTTTAAGAGGTTGAAATTTGGAGCCTCTATAGTTTCAGCTCAGAGACTCAGATTAGAAATAACAGGAAAGTGAAAGACAGAAAAATAGCCACAGAAAACAAATTAACATGGGCAATTGTTGGTATTATTTCCCCATTTTTTATCCCATAAAAAGGGTAAGTCTGACTCCACATAAGTCAGAAAACCAACTTGTGTTAGACACATTCACAACTTGTACATCTAATATCATCAAGTACAATGTGAAACAATCTTCAAAATCTAAAACCATAGCTTCTTTTTTCTTGCTCTACTGGTTTTAGGACTATTCAATAGGTACTACAGATTATTTTTTATCTATATACTAAGGAAAATGAAACCATAACCACTGTTGCACTTATTGAACTGCTGAACTTCTGAATCTCTGCCAAATACAGCAACTAATTTTAGCAGATTGGGATTTGTTTGCCATTATATACAGTATTATTAATTTTTTAAAAATCCCTACCAATTCCAAATCAGGAGGCTTGATTCCAAGCTTCAAGTCTGCCATAGTGAAATGGATGATCCTCACTACCTTATTTCCATAACTCTACAGTAAGAACACTGGCTGGCTGATTTGCAAAGCTACATCCAACACTAAAATTAGTTTTACAAAATACATAAATTTCTATTTATTTCCATCACCAGTTTATATTATCTTACTTCCACTCTTATTATGCAACTCTCCATAAATCTCTACCCTAAGGTCATGGTAGCTTTTCACAGGGCAACTTCTTAATTAAAAAAGAAAAAGAGAGAAAAAGAAATCCCAAAATCCTCCATTTCATGTCCCAAATCTTTGACCTCTGATCCTCTGGCTTGACCCACGCATTCAGAAATGCTTCCCATTATTACTTTACACAGCTCTCAAGTAATACTACCTTCCTTCTTTGGGATACATGCCTAAATCATTTTATAAGTGTCCCCTTTCTTGGCCACAACCATGAAGAGCACTGCACACCCTGCATTACAAGCAGTCTGTGACATTTGGGAGGGAAGTAGGAAGTTGACTTTAGAATTAGCCCCCAACTAGTTAGATAACTTAGAAGGTAAGTAAGCAGTCAGTTGCTCAACATCCCATCACTTCTTGTCTACTGCCTTTCAGCCAGATTTTGTAATCTAGAAGAAAGATAGATCAGCAACTGACTGATAATGGCAACAGGAAGGGAAGAGTGGGAAGGAGAAGTAAAAATGTCACAAGGAAACTAAGAAAGACCGAGATCTTCATTATCTTGAGAGTGTATACCTATATCAAAGCTTATCAAATTGTACACATAAGCATGTGCAGTTTACCATTCACTTATACCTCAATAATAAGGTCCTTTAAAAAAAACTCATGGAATGAAAAAGAAATAAAAACATATGCAATATAAAAGGAGAAGGGAGAGAGAGAATTAGGAACTAAAATCCACTGTTGTACATGGAGCAAGCCAGGCTGCCTCGTCCATCCTACTTGGAAAACAAGGTTAGGAGGCAGATAGAAGTTTGACGAGAAAGATGTATATGAAAGGACTCTAGACACTAGAAGAGTACCTAGAAGTCTCAAGTCTTTATTTTGCTCGATGTTGAATATACAACTGTGTTCACAGTAACTGCCCTTTCAAGATAGTTAGAAAGCTCTGAAAGGAAGCATATAATTAATGACAGAGGAGTGGCAGAGACAAGTGTCAAGGGAACTAAGAATGAGTTGTTCTGCTGTTGAGTGGTATTAGAAGCCTGTTCTATTCCTTCCTAAGTTAATTATTTAGGAAAGAACTATCAGTCCCTTGCAGACATGGTGTTAATTACATGAAATATAAGACCTATTTAAGTTGCATTTGTTAACATCTTAGAAACTCCAGTATTCGTCATTGCTTTCTACTCTTTACTGGAAGAATGATTTATGAGTAGATGATAATGGTGGATAAGGCTAATTCAGACAATATACAGAAGTTTGTAACTTTTAGAATAAGATCTTAAAAGACTTTTGAGAAATATTTAAGGATGTCAATATTTTTGAGGAGGGAAAATAGGAGACATTGTCTTATTATCCACTATATTAAGTTATTTGCATTTATCTCTTTCAAACAATAGCTCATTAAGAAGGGGATTCTTGTTTTATTTTTGCATTTCTGCAAGTGTTCCAATGTTTTGGTGGAGTGATTGATGCTCAATAGACATTTATTGAATGAATTAGGATAGAAGCCCTCTTATTTAAAGCAAATCATGTAGTCTGTGAATTCATAAAAATTTCAATGCAAGCTGAAAATTATAAAATAAAATGTTTTATTTTAAAAGGCTTCAGACATTGTGCTTTAAATTGAAACAGGTCAACACACATTAATTTTCCAGTTCAACTCAAGGCTTAGATGATGCGAGTTGTGGTCAGGAGTTCTCCCTGTTTTCCTTTATATATAAACCACCATATCATATGTAGCGTATGGTTTCAGGTTTCAGTTTTTTCAAAGTGGAGTGAAAACTTAAAGATTCTTATGCAGTAAGTCAAATATAGATTTATAAAGAGATTGATTTTTTCTTTAATTTTTAAGGATTGTTTCTTAAAGCTAATTTAATAGCAATTTTTAAATAATTCACCCATATCGAGTTTTCCAAATATGATTTCAGTTGATAATAACCCTCTCCATTTAAAAATTCCTATTGTAATACTTTATGAGATATTTAATTAAAGTCAAAGTTATGACTCATTTGCTGTTTCTCTCCTTTACTAAAATATAAAGTACTTGTGAAAATACAAAATTCATCAATTTTGTTCATCAATCTATATGTGGACCAGGAAGTAATTTTTGAGTCAGTAAAATACTGGCATAAGCAAGACTGGCAACAGACACAACTGACTTCCTATGTGTATCAAGCCAGCAACCAAGGAGGCAGGGGCAGCCTCTGAGCCGTGAGCTTTCAGTTTGCATCAGGCAGCACTCAGTGCTTAACATAAGGGAATGGAACTGTCACTTCATCTAGCAGATGGCTAGAGTTCCTTAAATCACAGCACTTCCAATATTTATCTCATCATGGATATGTTAGAATAAATGATCCAACACAACAGTCCTGGGGGCTCCAGCTGTCCAAGTCTCTGCCCAGCCATCCTAAGGGCTGAAGGGATCAATAACCCTTCAGTAAACACTTGCCACAGGCTGGGGAGCACTGATACTGATTCAAAGCTTCTGCTGGCATGACAGTTCAACATACAGTGACCCACATAGCATCACCCACTGTACTACTTCTTTGCTCTTATAGTAGAACAGTGCTATAAAACCCAATCAGGATCTTATGCCTGCTGACAGTTGGTGGCTTACTCTCTGACCCCTTCAGTAAAGCAGTGGCAGTGTAACATCTTACTGAATATCTGGTTATCGACAAAAATGTGAACCCAGTGGAACAACCTGCCCTGACTTCTTTGCTCACTTGTTCAGCACACAGCAATTCCCAAACACATGGAGGAGGGTGATTCTTCTCACAGTGTGACTTATGCAGGGGTATCACAGAGTTTGGGTGCTCCAATTCTGTACTCATGGAATATTCCAAATGCTGCGGTCCCTAATATCCTAGCTCTTTAGTGGGGGATGTCTTCTGATTGACCCCCAGCCTTCTCTCCAAGAAGCACCACTTCACCTAGCAGGGTTACCTGAATGATGCCCTGGATCCACACTCCCCTCCGCTGACCAAGGGTTTATTGTTTAGTCTCTGACTCTTCCTCTTCATCTCCACTTTACTGATTTGGATCCCATGGTCTATCAGATGTGTTTCTCCATCTTTCAATTTCTACCCTTTCCCCCAAAAAAGGTACAATTGATTTTTAATTAATCTAGAAATAGATGTAGTTGACCTGAGCTGGAGAAGTAACAATGCAAAGAGAGATGTGTGGCTAGATCATAGAGGTTATGTAGAAGACAGATTCAGTAGGATTTGGTGAAAAGTTCAAAGCAGAGGCGGGTAATCCAGGTTTTGGCTATGCAACTATGTTGAATGCATACCATTAAATGAGATAACTTAAGGAGGGGGAAAGAAAGAGAAATAGGTTTAAATGAAAGTATAACTTTACTTAAATCTGAAAGAGCCATTTGAACTTCTTATATGGATCAGTTATCCACAAACAAACTTTGTTGTATTTAAGGCATTGACATGGAATGGAGTTGGTGACGAAAGCCATAAGAAGATTAGACCACTCAAGAAGGTTTTTATAAAGCACCTAAAAATAAAACAGAACTTTGCATGTAGCCCTAAACAATACCACGATTTAAGTAATAGAGAAAGATAAATAAACTATGCTTCAGGGGTAAGACAAGAAAAGTAGGAAGAATGTTAAAGAATTCAAAAGAAAAGAGTATTTTGAATACAGTGGACAAGAAGATCCAAAGTCGCTGAAAGTATCCACTGAATTCATTTAGTAAGTCATCAATTACTTTTCAAGAGTAGATTGAGTGGAGCAATAAGAAAGTCACTGCTTTCACCTCCCAAGTTTACTAATGAAATATACAAGATGAAACAGCCTGCGTTTCAGAGACCTGCAGGAGAAGCAGTATCCTCACAAGAAGTTTGAGACAACAGAAGAAACGGTCAATGAAGAATCAGAAGATGTACTTTTGCCATGGATCAGGAATAGTGGAGTTTGAGTGGAAAAGTTTATGCACTAGGGAATGTAAAGTGATAGAAGGTGAAGGCGGAAGAAGAGCACTATGAGAGAAGTTAATCTGAAGTTAAAATTTTGAGCAATACAAAAGAACGGCATATAATAAAGGTTCATTGCGTTTCGTTCTACAAAGTCTCCAAATGAACAATTCATAGGGGAATTGAGATTGATGGGAGTATGAAAAGAAAGAAAAGGGCAGAGGAATTACCTAAAATTGCAGAATTTAGTCTGGCATGGCCCAGCTGAGTGTTCTGCTAAAAGAAAGCTAGTCCTGTTAAGTAAACTAGAAGTAACATTATTTTGCACATGATTCACTGTCATGTTGGAATAATCAACAGCCTTTGATGGTAGGGGAGCTGAGGCGATACTCTGGAAGCAGTCAGAAAGGATCCTGATTATTTGCACAAGACCCCAGGAAGAGACTCTGAGTTCCAGACTTCTGGCACAAAGTCTCCTGAGAAACAGAGATTTGTCTTTCCTAGGACCTTGCAATTGTTTCCTAAATTTTCTATCTAAATCACTTGCATCGTCTAAACTGCATCCTCTACAATTCTTTAATCTACCTAAAATGCAAGTATGACTTTATCAGTTATCAGTTGCTGTGTAACAAGCCACTCTAAAATCTGGCACCTAAAACAACATCTTATTTAGTTTATGAATGCATGGGAGGCAATTTGGGCTAGGTTATGTCTGGCAGTTCTTCCACTGGTCTCAGCTGGACTCACTCAAATATTTGCTGCCTGCTGGACATTGATGACTTGACTCAGATGTCTGACAATTGGCTGATTATCATCTGAGGCTGGCTGTTTTATGGTGATCTTGCCTTGAATAACTGGCACAACTGGGGCAGTTTTTCTTCCAGGTCTACTTATTGAACTGATGTACTTTTGAGAACAAGGTTAGATTTTGCTTCTTTAACAAGGCTTAACTGACTCTGCCTAACAGTCATTCCCTTCAACCCTCAAGACTCCCACAATCCTTTACACATACCTCTGATAGCAATTACTTCAATATATTATAATTACGGTTACAGTGCAACTGTCCTCACCAGCATGCTGAGGGAAGAGACTTCATCTTCACATCTTTACCCAGCATAGTGTTTATTCACATCATAGAGACACTAAATAAATGTTCCGAGTAAAGAAATGTCTGATTATGTAATTGTTTTTCACATCCTTGAATATTCAAGACTGACAGAAGGGACCTTTGCTGGTTGAATTTCACCCCCAGAATGAGCATGAAATTTCCCTGAGTTACTCTATGATGTTGAGACCACTCCTCTTGGATGCACTCAAAAATCTGTAAATACAGGTATTTTAAAATATATTGGAAATGTTGGTAAATTTTTTTTAGAGTCATGAATGTAAATCAATTGAGTTGTTGTAATCAGTTTATATTGTGGTATAAATAAGTAATTGATAAGGAATTATTTGCCAGTGGCCCAAATGTGTATTATGAACTATCACATACTTCATAGAAGCAAAGGCTGAAGAAAAATTTTATGCCCATGTTCTGATTAAAATATCTGAACCAGACTCCATGGCCCAAAGAAATAATAACATACCTGTCATTTGGTAAAGGTCAATAAAACGGATGCAATAATCAGACTAAGTCCAGGTGGCCTAAAACAATAGGAAGTTAGCTCATTGCCAAGTAAAATCTGTACCACTAAATACTAAAAGAACCCCACCCCTCCACTGAACCAGCCATCTATCATTTCCTTGGGATATCACATATAAATAATAAATGGTAACTCTTGAATAATATGTGTAACCCCTCAATGGAGTTATAAAATTAGTGAAAACCATTAAGTTAAAAAAGAAATATAAACTGAATTTTTATCAGCTCGCCTGCTTCCATAGTTTTGATTTTAGGAAAATCAGAAGGGTTACTGTCTCACATGTGAGAGTCTCTTTCCACAAACAAGAATATCTCATTAGCTACTATAAAGGATCTCCAGGAACTGAGTTAAACCCTGACGCACCAATTCACTGGCTTTGCACCTCACTATTTGTAGAGTATACAAGTGTATGAAAGCTCAATATTTGTCATATTGTGATTCCAGCATATGGTGCTTGAATATCTTACGATGGCAGCTGACCCTGCTTGAATCTAAGTGAGATGCAGAAATGGGTATATCTGTACAACTTTGGGGCAAAATAAGAGGACTCTATTTACAGAGTAACTCAGGAAGCTTCTATAAAAGAACAAATCCTAAAAACAGAAAAAAAAAAACAGGCACAATGAATTTACTTCAGTAGGGAGAAATTACAAAAACATAAAATCCTAGTCATTGGAAGAGATGGGAAATCTTGAGCATGCTGAGGTCTGTTACTTAGATCTGTCCCATGACACAAGGCATGTGATTTATGATTTTTACCTACAAAGTAGGCAATCTTAAATTTTCTAATACATTAGTGAGCCAATAATGGTGCCTCCTTCACTTTCATTGTGAAGCACATTCCAAAAGGAAAACCTATTTTATGGCATATGTCTCATGAAGACTCCCATCTTCAGTGATGACTCTGTCAGAGCTCAGATCCAGGTGTTGTCTGGGATGGGTGGTTATGGGTGGTTTTGAAAGAGCATCCCAGAAATTGCAGGTCTGTTAAGGGCCAGCCTCATGGGCTAACCAACCCCACTTCTGCTGCATTCTTTTGATGAAAATAAATCAGGAGACCATTTCAAAATCAAGGTAAAGGAAAGTAGGATCACTTTTCAGTGGAAACCTTGGCCGAGAATTTGCATTCACCTTTTACACCTGGTGCAAAATAAAATCAGAAAGTTCATGGAATGATAAATTCATAAAAGGCAGAACAAGTAAATCCTTGGGTGGAATAATTATTCTATAAAGCAGAATGGTCTTATATAATCAATCCGTGATCGTATTTCTATGTAAGGACCATCTTTTCCACATGGATGTTGAAAGTTTTCTCCACTAGAGAATTTCCAATCACGATGAAATATAGAATATAAAATATGGAAATCAAATAGTCTTATACCCGCACACATATGCACTATATTTTTTTACTACTTCTCACTCTAATGTCTTTAATTTCACCACCAAGTTATTGGCTAGAAAACATAAAAACAATACCTAGAAAA
This sequence comes from Sciurus carolinensis, assembly GCF_902686445.1. NCBI lineage: Eukaryota > Metazoa > Chordata > Mammalia > Rodentia > Sciuridae > Sciurus > Sciurus carolinensis. The sequence continues at coordinate 116,233,549 of NC_062221.1, read as the reverse complement.
CAATACAGCTACTGAATGCAAGCATTGCTTTATTCAAGCCCTAAAAAATAATAAAGTGTAGTGCTCAAGGTTCTGCTCCATAGGAAGATTTTCTTTTCCATTTTCCTTCAGGGAGAAGCTGATGTTGGCTATGATGCTGCAGCAGTGTATTCCCAGTCATAGTAGGCCCTCTTCTAAGAAACTCTTCATGTGGCTAATGGAGGCCAGAATGGCACCATGGCAAAATAGACACAGCTAAGCTCCTTGCACAGTGTATGCCCTCAGGACCTGCAATGGCCTAACACAGTTAACTCTAAGCTGATAGGTTCCTGTATTTTGAGGAGAATTGCCTTTACCCTCTGTCATTCATGGTTCTTTCCAAGGTGAAAACAGAATGCATCTGATGTTGTCTACTTTGGGGGCAGAAGGAAAAAGAAAACAAAACTTTAGACTGTTATCTGCATACCAACAACTCAGTGCTCCATTTGCTACCATTAAGGAACCACAACTGGAAACCGCAGCCACTCTAAGAGTAAGCATTTGATCAAGCTTCCCACAATGCCCTATCATTCTCAAAGTTCACATTCAGCCTCTATAAACAATAGCCAAATTGATAGATTTTAAAGGAGTAGTAAAGAACTCATTACCTTCAAGTTTGAAGATGATACTATTATTTGTATATCCTTGATTATATTATTTATTAAGAAGAGGTACTTAGAGTCTACATGATCTTGCTCTTAAGGGTAGGAAATAAAACAGTAGAATTTGCCCATTGCCAAGTATAGATCTTCCTCATATACACTTTGGTGCAGGGATAAAAGCTATAATATGCTACCATGGTCCCACTGGGCCTAGCATATGGCAGATGAAGTAAGATTCCATCTGTGTCCTGACTTCCAGTGGTGTTCTGGGTACCCAGGAATTAGAGTCAATAAGGATCTAGGAAGAAAGAAAGAAAGAAAGAAAGAAAGAAAGAAAGAAAGAAAGAAAGAAAGAAAGAAAGAAAGAAAGAAAGAAAGAAAGAAAGAAAGAAAGAAAGAAAGAAAAAGAAAGGGCTTTGAAAGGTCTTATATTGCCCTTTATCCTATCAAATACCTTTAAGCTACCTGGTAACTGACCCTTGCAGAAGGCTGGAAGTCACAACCTTGGTTAGTAATTGTTATGTTGTCACAGATTCCATCCTCAGGAGTATGGTCTATTTTTATTCATGGGCTCTGGGTGTGTGAACTGACTTAAGTCTGGAAACTAGATATGGATCCATGGATCTTGGAAGATGAATTAAGACAACCTTCCATTTGCTAGACTTGGAAATTCTCCAATTATACAAATCAAATATAAATGTTGTGGGCTTCTCATCCATTTTAGTCCTAGAAATCCATGATTAATTGCCAATATTGAAGATCTCAGATGGTCCAATCATTGTGGACCATCACAATGGGAAGGCCCTTCAGACTGTTTCAATAACTGTGCCCTTCTTTGCTCCTAAAACTTAAGTATGGCTGGTCAGCAACTGCCACATGAGATTATGTTATCTTGAATGGTGTCAAAGAACCCACTTCCATGGCAATGTTTCCACTATCTCCAATGAACAAACAGTCACAGAAGTGATTTTCAACAATGCTTGTACTCACCCACATTTGGGGGGAAAAGTATAATCCAGGCCCTTGTCAGGGATTTAATTTGGAAATTGATGGTCAGTTTGCATATAATTCATCCACTTCAACATCTTTATTTCTAGAAGACATTGTATTTATTTCTCTATATCAATTTGCACTTTAAATTCACCTAAGGATCTTTTTTGTTAATATTATTCATGGTTTCCTACCCTTGAACCTTCAGTGAGATTGATCTACGTTTCTTGGAGACATTGGTATTTTTCACATATTTGGGAGGATTCTAATGTGGAGTCAAAATAGAGAACCACACTTCCCTTTCCCTGTGGGTCTGTGACTCTTGAATGTTGTTGATAGTAAGTTCTTTAATAATCAGGATGCTTATTTGCAAACAATGTAATCTAACTTCAACTGAACTAAACAAAGATATCTAGTGAATAGATACGGTGTAATAACATGACTGTCAAAAAAACTGAAGAACCTGGCCTTGGAAAAGGCACAAATAATAAGGGAGGCATCAGTATTAGGGTAAAATCCTGCAACAGAACAAGTCTGCTATCTCACCACAGCTTGCTGGACTACAGCAAGCTGGAGGCTGGAGGCTACTGATGTACCACCCCACTGGAGGCTGCTGAGGTTGGAGGCTACTGATGTACCACCCCACCTGCTGTTCTTCACACCAACATACAGCTGGCACCACTGGTCTTCAGAATGGATTCTCCAAGGCACTGATTCTTTAGGTCATTTGATCTTCATATGGAATAGCATGGACTATACAAGCTTACCTCCTGGGTCTACCTTAGTTGCTGAGAAGGAAAAGAAATATCTGCCCATTTTTGGTTTCTTATTAAAAGATATTGTCTCAGTCTCACTCTGATTCAAAACTCAAAAAAAGGGTTCAGCTGCCAGGCAACTGAAACATAACAAATACAGTGGCCCTATATCCATAGGTTCCACATTTATGAATTGAGTCAACTACAGATCAAAACTATTTTGAAAAAATAATTTCTTTCTCATGAATATGTACAGACTATTTTCTTGTCATTATTCCCTTAAAATACAGTGTAACAGCTACTCATATAGCATTTACTTTATATTAGACATTGTAAGAAATCTAGAGATGACTTAAAGTATATGGGATGAAATGTATCAGTTATATGCAAATACTATACCATTTTCTATAATGGACTTGAATATCTGAATTTTGGTATCTGCAAGGCTTCCTGGAAGCAATCCCCTGTGGATATTGAAGGATGACTGTTTCCCAAACTGTGCCAGAGCATTCTACTGAGACATCAATTATATAGCAGTATTAGTGAAAAAAGAAACTCCACATGTAGGAATTCTTGAAGCTTACTAATTTATATGAGATATACACTTAATGGTAACCATTATGATTAAAAAATCATTCTAAAATAGATTATAGAATCTCATACTCACAGAAGACACAAAACAGACTTTAAACTTCTGTTACTGAAATCATCAGGAATAACTCTCAGTAATGTTGGGTGTAAAGCTATCATTGCTGAGATGCTGGAAGCCTTCTGTGACCACATATAAAAGCCCAGAAGCTCTGGTGCTCTGTTTTACATGCAGCAGCCCAGCTCTTCACTGGAAAGCAGTAAGCCAGAGCGCCTGGATGGTCTGGTCTGGGCCTCAGGTGTTTTCTGTATTGAAGTACATAAACCCATTTGACTGCTGTTTTGAACACTTGGGGAAAAGCTGTTGGGCTTACTCCAGTGCTGCCCAACTGTCATGGTGACATTGAGAAACCAGATGTCCTAAGGCACAAAGAACAGGGGAGAATATTCCTTTTTAAGACTGTACAAGAGGTACTTTACAGATATTATCCCTCTGGACCTTTATAACAGTACTTTGAAACAGCTTTTACACAAGAAAAAAAAAAAGAGAGAACACAGACTCAGAGGTACTGTGGCAGATTAAGAGGTGAAATCTGATTAACTTTGTGTGATTCTTGGCTAGACTTTGTCTTTCTTCATGAAAAGAAAGTGGCAGAAAGGGATGTTCTGGAATTTTTAAGGCTACGTTACACAAAGCCTGGTGAATCCTGCCTGGTTTCCCTAGTATGCTCACCCAGAAAAGTTCACAGAAGTCCCTGTGGACTGTCATTCCAGAGTCATCAGGCATTGACTTGCTGTTCCTCGGCCCAGGCCAAGCCCAGCCTTCTAGCCATCTCCACAGGGTACCAAGAGAAATCCACCTAGCCACTCCCAACAGCCCACCTACTACCTGAATACCCCTGAGAAATAGCAAATACCACAGAAAACTGAGGAATCCCCCGTCATTCTCACTCAAAATTACTAACCCCCAAACTCGTGATTATGATAAAATGCTGTTGTTTTAAGTCACTCAGTTTTGCAGAATTTTTTCTTCACAGCAATAGATAACCAGGAAAGACATGCAATACATTAATTGGTGTTGGAGCAGGCCCAAAATAGCTATAGTTAGGCTCCCTCAGCAGGGTTTCTGGGGAGTTATGTTTTGTTTTTAGTGTATAACCAAAGCCATGAATCGGCTATGCTATGTTCAGTGTGTAGTCAAGGTCATAAACACCCTGGTTCAGCATACATCCTCAAGGTCATAAACATTCATTTGTGAGCACGTACCACTTCTGTAACCTGCTGGCAGTGTGCCTTCTTTGTTCAGCCTGCATATAAAAAAGATATATAGAAAATATTGGGGGGCTAAATGGAACTGGCTAAAGCCTAAATGGAACTGGTAGGGGGCTGAAGCTGGAAATGGGGACTGGTTAAGTGCTATTATTGCCCCAAAATAAAGCATGACTGATATCCCAACCATACCTCACATCTTCTTCCACGTGCCAGAGCCCCAAACCTTGCTTCCCAGGCCTAAGTCTCCCCCTTTGTATAATAACTGTTTTCTTTATTTAACTTGTATTCAAATCAGGAGTCAAACTTAGATTGTTTTGATGTCAAGGCTTATAATTTACTTGTTTCATAGGATTTCCAATGAGACTAGATATTTATACTTTAAATCTATTTTTTAAATAGACAAAATGTCAAAGTATTATTTTAACATCTGATTTTTTATATCAAAACTTGTAGTTTAAAACTATTATTACTCATAGTTTTATAAGAGAGGAGACTATACACTATTTAAACAGTGCCTTAAATCTTGGTTATCTGACTGTAAGATGGACACTCTTACCATTAAATTAAAATACTTTTCATCTATTCCATACTTAGTTCTTTATAATGAAATTTTTAAAACAAAATAATCTATCTTTGGTTTGGAGTACAGTGGAGGGTTTAGTGTTATTGCTGTCTTCATGCCAAAATAAAACTTCAGGATGAGAAAGCAGAAATTTATGCCAAGGAAATTAATGTTTCTCCTTTCAGTTCCAATTCTTACTTTAAGTTTTATAGCATCCCATTTTTCTAAAGCTGTCTTTCCCTATATTAAACAGTGCTACCTTGGACTTGGCATAGAAATTCTGGAAGTATTTCTATCAGCAAAATGCTCATTATTCTCCTCAAATGTTCATTTATATGGCTGGTCTTACTTGTCTAAAAACTATGAAATCGATAAATGAGATAGACAACTATAGAGCACATTTTTAGAGCTTCACATTATATAACACTACACTATTTTCATTAAGTTTTCATACCCTCCCCCCTTGTTGGATCACTAATTGCTTTATAACATTTAAAAAAATAAAGAATAAATTGAAAATAAACCACAATACGTATAGGCTTTCATTTACATTTTCCGCATATAAAATGGAATAGCCATTGCTTACATGATACCGAGGTAGCTAACAAATATGTTCAGTACTCTCATAAAATGAAAATCCATCCAAACTTACTAGCACTTAGTGTCCAGTGTACTATAGAAACTTGCTGTGTGAAAAGCATATCAGAAAATATTCAGAGAAAGGGTCATAAGGCATAATCCTAATCCTAATATGGTAAAAAGAAGTGTTGGGCATTTCCTGGGTAATTGACAAGTATGAGAACCCAGAAGTTATAAGGAAAAATTTCCCTAGAATGGTAAACTCAGTCTTATTGAAGCAAAGTTCTACCCTGAGGGTTTAGATCAGAAAATGAGGGCAGATGTAACAGTGCAAGTTACAAAGCAGCTGTTTTTTAAGGCATTGGCTTATACTCATACATCCCTTTATTCTGGCAAAATTTGCTGAATTGTGTAACATAAATCAGTATTAATTCTTGGACCTGAGGAATCAACAGTTACTCATCTTTAATTGAAAATGTTCTTTTTAAATTTTTCTTCTTTTTTATCCTTATTAAATCTGGGACCATTTCATCTGCCTCAATTAAATATATACTTTTCAAAACCAATTTGGACCATGACCAAGCAAATATCGATTTCCTTATGAAAACTAAATACAGCTTTCTCTCATTTTTCAAAAAATGCCACACAGTAATTTCAGTAATGCTCTTTATTCTGGATATGAAAATTTCTTAGGTACAGACATCAGGAAAAAAAATGTGGTAAATAGAAATAGATTATGGTATTGAAAATGCAACAACTGGCTTCACTTCTTATCTTTCTGGGGTTTTTTTTAGTATTGTCATATTTTCAATTATGTTCTGATGACATATTTCAAATGCAAATCAGATATCTTCTTTTGACTATGATGAAAATATTCAAGTATCTCCCTTGTGACTACTAAAAGGAAACACCTGCATAAGACCCCAGGTCGATCCCCAGTACCACAAAAAATAAAAATAAATACATAAGTGAAGGGAAATCCCTACACATATAGTCCTGAAAAATTCCTTAAACTGACTAAAAAATAGAAATAAGAAAATGGAAAAAAGTTACTATACTAAGATGTGAAAATTAAGACAACTTAAGATTTTAGTTAAAAAAAAAACTTGCAAAACAAGAATAAAGATAGCATTGTTTAAAATATGCAGAAATACACATCCATCTGTGGTCCTTTACTCTCAATTTACTGCTAAGTAGAGTGAGTTTTTGAAATGCTTATCAATTTTCCTGAAGTTATGAAATTGGAGTAAATCTTAAGAGACCACTCTCTATGTAAGATATAATTCATAAAACCATGGGATTTTCTCAAGTACAGTACATAAACACAGATCATTTGTATATATTCATTAAGCTGAGGAAAATCTTAATAAAGTACTAGTTGTCCATTAGTTTTTGTGTCTGTCAAAATAATTCATGCATAATATAAGAACATTAATTTATACCCCACTCCTACCCATCCAGTTCCATGCCTCCAAACCAGTTCTTTCCACAGTTATTCAGATATCCTTAGATCTTAAATAATATTAAACCAATATTTATTTATTTATCAACATTAAGCATTAAATATTGAATTCCTTACTACACACACACACACACACACACACACACACACAAATATTTTAACTTTTTCTCAAACCATTAACCCACCATTCCCTACTTTCTGTCCCCCAGGTCCTCCTCCTAGGATTGTTACATTTTTATTTTTACATCATCTATTATATTTATATTCCTTTTACATTTACTTCAAAATACACATTCTCAATATCAGCAGATGCTTATGAAGATATTAGCCCTCCTATATACTTTATCACTTATTTGTCTTCCATCTTTCAAGTTCTGATATCTGTATCTTTGCCTTTATAAAGTTTTAAGATCAGCAACATTTCCTTCCATGCACTATCTTTATGTTCATTCAAGATGTCAGACTTAAAAAAATAGCAATTGTATTATCCAGAATACATATTTTTTTTTTACCTAAGACTTTATAAGGTGGTGGTATTATTATTGTCCTCCCATATGTAACTTTTATTTAATTATTTTAATTTTTTCTAGAATTTTTAATGGTCTTTATTTTTCTCTTTCATTCTTGGCTATTGTCATACCCATCAGTTTATCCAGTCCAGTGTACTACACTAACTGTGCTATGCACTTTTTATTCTGATACCTTTTAGAGCCCTCAAGCTTCCTGTCCCAATCAAGACCATCTCTAGCCCTCCTTTCATAAAATCATCAGGGAGCATCACATTCTTTCCCTTCATAATTAAGTCTATATTAGTGGTCTGGATCACACATATACATGTATTGTTTTGTAGTTTATGCCTCTAATTTTATTTAAGTACACTTGAAGTAATTTTTAAAAATGATGTGGAGATGTAATTTTCTGAATCATATGAATTTAGGGGGTGTATGTGTGTGTGTTTATGTGTATACATACACATATATGCTTAATAGTTTGATGGATATAGATGTTTTTCATTGAAAACACTTTCCCATTAGAACTCAGAAAGTACTTGTCTTCCAGCATCCAGCCATTACTGGTAAAAGTCTAAGTCCAATTGATTTTGATCTTTTATTGAGTAACTTTCAGAAAGATTTAGGATTATAGCTTAATTCTTATTTTTTGAAATTTTATAATATTTGGGAGCTAGCTTTTATTATTTTTTAATTGAATTTGGCATTTGTGAGACTTTTAAAATGGAAATTAACATCCTTTTTTGAATTATATAAATTTTATTGTAATATATATAGTCTTTAATGTAGGGTAAACTGCCTTGGTTCTCTCTAAAAATCATTTTATGTTTCTAGTACTTTTGAAATGATATACTACAAGTTTAAATCTTCTCATGTTTTCTGTCCTCCTTTCTATATGTTCTGAAGTAGACTTTTTCCACATTATTTGAAAGACTTTCGGGAATCTCTTTATGTACTGTCCTTATTTAAAGATGTAAGAGCCTTCCAATCATTGTCAAGTTCTTAGTTAGAATTTTTTAAGTTATCTTTCCATACTAAGATATCTCTATTTGCTCTTGGAATTCTTCTTCTGTTCAATTATCTTATCTTTTTTATGTTTCAGGCTTTTCTTAAATGGGTAATGTTTTCAGCACCATGGTGAGGTCTGTTGATTGGCAGGTTCTTTGCTCTGAATGTAAATGGATATCCATGACACTACAACCAGCGTCTCTTAAGCAGACAGACACATGCTATATTACCTGCTCTGGTTTTTACTGCTCAGCTCGTTCCATTTCTACAGAGAAGAAATCTCTCTTGTTTGGGGTTTTGCTTTGTTTTGTGTTCATTTTGTTGTTTATGTCAGGGAGATGTATAAAGGGGTGTGTTTGTGTACCTGTGTGTGTGTGTGTGTGTGAGAGAGAGAGAGAGAGAGAGAGAGAGAGACCAGTAAAGAATATCAAACTACTTCTGGGAATTCTGTGCTCAAGTGAAGGCAAAGTGTACTGTTACAGGCTTACAGTGTTTATAATTGGTCTGTATGCACTGAGAGGGCTATTGTTCTATGTTTAAAATCTTGAAAATTCTTTCTTCACTGGTTCACATTATTTTGGATCATTTGTTAAGTATTTTCATTGTGACCTCAGAAGAGAGTCAGTTAGTACCCTTCACCTTGGATTCATTCTCCTCTATTGACACTATCTTACAATTTCTCAGTCTGCAACTCTATTCCTCTATAAAACTTTTCATAAATATTTACATTAGAAGTTTCCTGTACTTTGGCTCATCAAGGTGAAATAATCCATTTAATTTCTATTTGCAATAAACCTGTTGAAATATCTTGTTTCTTCATAGTCTTTCTCCTAACCTCTTCTTGGTTTTGAGTTCAAAAGCTCATTATTACTTTATTGTCATTTTAATGGTGTCTCAGAAGAAAAGGATATGAACACATGAGCTCAATCTGTAGTCTTGAAGCAGAAACTAAGAATTATTTCATACTGTAGAATCAATTGCAGCTTGGTAGAGACAATATAAGACAAGTTAAAAAATACAATACTTTTACGACTTCATTTATAAAATAGAGTATGGAATTATATGTGATGTTTTCATATGTCAGATGCAGTGACAAACAAAATGGGCTAGAGAGTTTATAATAGAACTCACTCTATGACTGATATGATTTAAAACAATATAGAATGAGAGAAAAACATTCCATGCATTCAGAACTATGAGCAGAAGAGAAACTGAACTCCTAGCAAAGTTTTCAAGTTTATAAATGGCACAAGAATATTATGAAACTGAATTAAATAAATATATCTGTATAGTTTTAAGTGATAGAAGAAATGAAAGGAAAACTGGAAAGATGAGAGAATAACTAGGGAGAAGACATGGCTAACAGTAAGAACAGAATGAACAAAAAAACCAAAAAGGGTGCCATCAAATCATCCACCAGCTGGAGCACAGAACACAGAAAGTGGTAGTGAGCAACAGGCTGAGAAATAGGGCCATTTACAACAGGCTGTGCTTCTCAAGCTGGTTTGTGCAAAGACACAGGGATAGCAGAAATTTTCCAGAAGTTCACATACTCCCTGGAAAATGTTCTTGGCATATCAAAGTAAGGATTGATAATTATAGAATTTTCAGTGTTGGAATACAATGACATTTTAAATCAAGCTTATTATTTAAATGTGAGACATCAAAGACATTTTAAGTGCAAAGCTGACCATACCTGAGAATTTATCTTCACGGTCTCTAGTAATTAGGGGCACAGTGATGGAAAGTTTTGAGATGCTGCTACAGTTTCATTTTAATGAGAGGACAGTATAGATCCAAGGAGTAACATGATCAGAGCAGTGTTTCAATATCTAATTTGGAAGCAGGATAAAAAATATATTGAAAATGGGATAGGGTTAAGGTTTGGGGATCCTTTAAAAGGCAAAAATTAGGCCAAGCTAGAAATAATGAAGGTTCGGTAGGGCAGCGCGCTATGGTGGCAACACATTTGCAAAAACAAATTCATTATAGACCACATCAAGTAGCGTCTGAGGACATTTGAGGACTACACAAAAAATGTGGGCAATCCATAAGATATTTTATTGTCCTTGATGGTACGACAGGAAGAGTTCTGAAAAGTCACATTTTGGCTGGAGGTTCAGGTCAAAAAGATATCTAACGTTACAGAATTGTGTTTGGAGAACTTATACCATTTGGTGAAATAAAAGTTATTTTTGTTAGGAACATACTTATTGTTGGTGGAAAGAAATGCATGTTTTATGTGAATAGCATCACTCAGTGTTTTGCCAATTAACCTCAGGAGAAGGAAATTTTATCTTTGTAAGGAAAATAAATGAACATCTGTAGAAATCAAAGTACAGTTCAGTAGCAGGTGCGCAAAGGGACAGTTAAGGCGGGAAAAAGGATGTGGTGAGGATAAGAAGTCCCTTCACAGGCCTGTGACAAGTAGCAGTCTAGAGCAGAGCAGATAAATAGGAGCTCTAAGAAAAACTGCCCAATGCTTCATATACAATAATATAGAAAATTGTACTCTTTAGATATAATGTGACATCAACAATGCCTCTTTGAGGTGACAGGAGATATTTAAATCACATCACTTCCAAGAATTTATTTCTTTTTCTGTATCTAGTTTCATCTTGGATACAACTTGGATTGGGGCAGAAATTTATACATGATAATATCTTTATCCCTCAGGAAACTTGCAATTAAATTTATTTTTAACTCACAATGATGAAAAAACAACAACAAACAACAAAAGAAAAGTGTTAAAAAGAAAGATACAGATGGTAGAAGTTCAAAGGCAAATGAGATCATTGTGAGGGAGGATGAACCAAGGAGAGCTACATGAAGAAAAGGTATCTTAGCTGAATCCTAAGGCACTAGTGACCATGTATAGTTGGAGCAGTGTGCCCAACAGGAAAAGGTAAATGAGATGATAATGTGAGCTAGGATGAGCAGGTGCAATCCTGTCTAGTGGCTGCAGATAAACCATTTGGCAGACTCTACAGGGAATGGGAGACCTCATGGAGGACTGGAAGTTTATAGATGAGAAAGTTAAAACTGGGACAGAGTTTGTTGGACTTTATCTTGAAATATTGGCCTGATAAACCAACTGGCTCAGGAAAATTATTTGGACAGATATGTCCATTTAAATAGGAGAGATGGAAAGAGAAAATCGTAGAGGATTTCAGATTGAATACATATATGTAAATCGCATCTGTCAAGGTGTTTTTCAGGGAAACAGAAAACATTCCAGGCATTTCAATCAAGAAGGAATTGAACACAATAAATTAGTTATTTATAAAATTCCTAAGTTGGCCTAAGCTGTCCAGTTGACTGCCAGCTTCCAATAGATTCAATATTTTAGGACCAGAGGCTCCTGATGATAGCACCACAGAGGGTGACTCACAGGCCATTGCAAGGGCTATTGCAAAACTTACCATCTGTCAAAGCCCACCATCAGCCAGTGTGGACAAGAGAGAAGTGATATGGCTTCTGCTCCATTTCTACCTTCCAACTCTCATGCTAATGCCTCCAATAGTGAAATCGAAAACTGAACTTTGCTTTTAATTAGGAAATGTATTTCCTAGACCTCTTGGTCCCAGTATGTGAGAGACAGCATATAAGGGGTAGGACTGGATGCTTGTCAAAAGTATATAGAGATACACATTCATATCTATAGGTAAATACACAAACATGTGTGTGTAGCTGTATATATAGTAGTTTATATACTATATATAAATATATATATGTAGGTTTGTAAAGGTTTATAATACAGTGTATGAATACAAAGAGAATATATTTCTCCTCATCACTGAAAAACAATTAGTCTGAAATTAGAGTAAAAGTGAACATAGATGCCTATAAACCCAACAGCTTGGGAGGCTGAGGCAGAAGGATTGCGAGTTCAAAACCACAGAAAGGTGCTAAGCAACTCAGCGAGACCCTGTCTCTAAATAAAATACAAAATAGGATTGGTGATAATGGCTCAGTGGTTGAGTGCCCCTGAGTTCAATCCCCAGTACACCCCCCACAAAAAAATGAATACGTGAAGTTAAGGGGAAGGATGCTGACATTAGTTATGAAGTTGCTCATTTAACTCATAGGGAGTGAAGAGTCACTTTGACCACCTGTAACTTTACTCATCTTCAATAGCAAGTAGAAGCCATGAAGCAGACTGAATATGAACACAGGTTCTGATTAGACTGCCTGAGTGCACACCCTGTAAGCTACTTGATCCACCTTTCTTCTTGAGTTGTGGAAAATATTACCTCTTTCACAAGGATCTTTGAGAATTCAGTGAGACAACATCTATAAAAGTCCTAACATATAGGAAATAAATGACCTCAAAACAGATTTGAGCAAGTAATATGTGATGAAGAAGAGTAAAAACTACGGTGATTTTTATTATATGGAAAAGGCATTCTTATCTTTGAAATTAATATTAATTAATAAAAATATAGGCAGAAACTAAGATCTATCTGTAAGAATAAAAGGTCATTAAAATTTCAAAAGTCTTTTAAGAATTACATTTGCAACTATAACAATGACATCTGTCAAGTACTTATTATTCAATTGATTTAATATTCTAAATACCATACATATATTGACTCATTTAATATTCATAACCACTCTATAAAGTAAATATTACTTATTATCTCATCATTTTACAAATGAAGAAGGCTAAGCACAGAGAGACTAGACCACGTATCCAGAGAAGGCGAGAGGCAACTGATAAGTGGTAGAACCTGGATTACAGACCCAAGTGGTCTAACTCCAGAGTCCACATTCCTAACTGCACAACATACTGAAATTGCTCTTAAATATCTCCTCCTTTTTCTTGTCTATTTTATACCACTTTGACAGAGTTGAATCCTGAGAGGGAATGAAGGACAAAAGGGTAGATAATTATAGATTATGGTGATCAAGTCTTAGTTCATTTCGTCCTGCTAAAATGAAGTACTGTGAGTGACTGGTAAATTCTAGGAACTCATTTCTGACACTACTGGAAGCTGAACATACAAAATCGATGCATTACCAGATTCAGTGTTTGGTAAGACTTGCTTCCTGGACAGTGGTCTTTTCTCTGTGTCCTTCTATGGCAAAAGGGGCAAAGTTGTTCTGTGGGCTCTTTATAAGGACCCTAATCTCACTCAATCATCTACATCATAAATGGGTGAGATTCAAGGTCTTATTCAGTCTGAGGCAAAATCCTCTCCAGCCGTGAAAGTATGAAATCAAAGGAGTTATGTGCTTCTAAAATACAACCATCCAGCAAAGCAAAAAACAGATACTCTTATCCCAAAAGGAATAAATATGAAAGAAAAAGTGACAGGTCCTGAACAAATCCAAAGCATCAAGATTTTAAAATAATTTTTGATTTAATGCTCTACCCTCCAGATTTACTGAGGCAGAGGTCTCAACTTTCCCAGACCCAGTGGAATGGTGCCTGGGGCCTCCAGGGTTCCAGGTAGCTCTGCTCACATCACTGGATGAATGGTCCATCTTTTGATACACCTATCACCTTCAAACGTAAGGGTGACATTATAGTTTTGGTTACGGTCACAGGGGATTGTATAGTAAATATAAAGAGAGATTACAGTGGTCCTTGGCAATGATCCTGCTTCTGCAGTAGTTCTCTGCCTCAAGTCTGGAGACCACAGTTCCCCACAGCTAGAATCATTCTGTTGACTCTACCAGTCTGAGTTTATAGAGGCGATCCCTCCCCTATGACTCCAGTAGGCATTACCCTAATGGCAGCTCTCTGCAGTAGCCCCACCCTCACTGGGCCTCTGGCATTCTCTACCAGTGATGGAAATTAACTTCACAGTCATTCTTCCCTCTTCATGGAAAATAGGTCCTGGCTTCTGGAGGGATGGCCAACTAAACTCATCAGATGGTCATTTGGCCACCTCCTTTGTGTTCTCTGATAATCTCCAATCTTTTCAATATGGATAGGCTGAAAATATTCCAAATCTTTGTTCTACTTCCCTTTTGATTAACAATTTTACCTTTAAACCATTCTTTCATCTTGAATTTTACTGTGAGCAGTCAGTAGAAGACAAGCCATATCTTCAACATATTGCTTATTTTCTCACCCAAATAGCCAGTTTCATCATTCATAATAAGTTCTACCTTCCACACAATACTAGAACATGAACACAGTTCAACCAATTTTTTCCCTCTCTTTTTATAATAATAAGACCTTTCCTTCATTGTTCAATATGTTTCTAATTTCCATCTGAGACTGAATCATAGTGGCTTTCTCCATCCTTATTCCTATTGACATTCTGTCCAGATATTTTCTGAGAATATTGAGATTTTCTCTACAGCTCTCCTACTCTACTTCTTAGGCCTCACCAGAATTGCACTTAAAGGTTCATTCATGGTAATGTGGATTTTTATAGCATGCACTTTGTTTCAGTTTAAATCTGGAATGTCCCTCAAAGACTCCTATGAAGTCTTAGTCCCCAGTTGGTGCAGTATTGGGAAGTGGTGGGAATTTTAGGAGGTGGGGCCTAGATGGAAGAGGTTGGTCACTGGGAGTATCCCCTTTGAAGGGTATAATTTTTCCCTGGACCCTTTCCTTCTCTCTAATTTTTGTTTGTTTGTTTCCTGGCCATTTAAAATGAGTACTTTTGCTCCCTGACACACACTCCCACACACTCCCTGCCATGATGTTCTGCCTTACCACAAGACCACAGTGATAGAGGCAAGTGACTATGGACTGAAACTTCTGAAACTGTGAGCCAAAATGAATCTTTCCTCCTTTAAATTAATTTTCTAAGGTATTTTGTCACAGCAATGATAAAGTGATAAAATTACTAACACATGCTTCAAAACTCTTCCAGCCTCTACCTATTAGTACAAAGCCACATTCATATTTTTAGGTTTGTTTATGTAGTAGCCCCACTGTTCAGTACCAATTCATTCCTTTTTTTCAGTGAAATGTATTTTGTAACTAGTACATAAAAAATGTATGTAATAATATGGTAGCATGATGTTTCAATATACTAGTATACACTATGCGATGTTTTAAACACATGTTAGATTAAACATCTATCTCCCTCAAACATTCATCATTTCTTTATGGTGAAAACTTTCAAAATCTCTTCTTCTAGCTTTTTGAAATGTACACTACTTTATCATTATCCAATTTCTACCTTAGTCCATTCAGGTTGCTATAATAAAACACCATAGACTAGATAGCCTATAAGTAACAGAAATTTATCTCCTGCAGTTTCTGGAAGCTGAGAAGTCCAGAATCATGGTGCTAGGTCTACTTGGTATCTGAATAGTACCAAATTTTCGACTTAAAGTTAGCTCTTTTGCTGCATGCTCATGAGGCAGAAGGAATGAAGCATCTCTCTTATCTGGGGTGTCTTTTATAAGAGCACTAATCCTCCTCATGAGGGATCTGTCCATCATCACCTTCCAAAGGCCCACCTTGTAATGCCATCAGTTAATAGGTTACTATTTGAATGTATGAAGCTGAAGTGAGGGATACAAACATTCAAACCATGGTAAAAGTACACACAGGGTTTATGTACAGATGGACACAGAATGGAAGAGGGTCCATCAGTAGGCAGAGGATGGATGAAATCACATGTAATTCATAGTCCATCTTCTCTGGAATGATATCAACCCAGAAAAGGTGGAATGGGGAAGAAAGCATTCTTCTAGTCCTGTGACTGGGAACTGTGTGGTTATAACTAAAGACTAAGTTTCCTGACTTCTCTATGTACATGGTAGTTGTTGCAAGTGAAGCTGAACATCAAATCATAAATTTAAATGTATAAGGAAGATGTCTTAGATTTTCAAACTGGATTTGTTGCCCCCTTTCTTTGGGATCACAACTAAGTCCAAGGAGCTGGTTTTGGAATATCCCAGTAGTAACTCTCACTATCAAAGCATCATGGCTCCTGCACAAATACACTCCACACATCTGGTCCTCAGTCTGGTCTCTGCAGGGGAGTCAACTCTCTATTCCTTTTCTAAGGCTCCTTAAGTCTGTTTCTCTCCTCAAAATCAGTAGTAAATTTAATCTAAATTTTGGAAAGAAATTCTCTATGACTCAGCATAACTTCCATATTCTTGCCTTTGCCAAGAATGGATTAATTTTTCTCCCTGTATTTTTTACTTGGTCAGGCAGTGAACATTAAAACCCTACTAATGGAATGTGAAAGAAAAAAGAAGAAAATTTAAGGGGAACTTCTAGGAATATTTCAAAAAGAGCATTCCACCATAAGTTTGGGATCTTTTCCCCTTCTTCCTCAAGTATTTGAATCAATTCACCAAGTGAAAACTGTAAAAAGCACAAGGAAAATAAATTCCTTTTATCCATTCCTCTCTCATCTATTCTTCATAACAGTGTCTCACTCATAGTTTACCTCATGCACATTGCTATTTTGTCTTAAATTTAATAAGGTCTATATATTTTTCTTCAATACAGCAAACTGCAGCAAATAACATGTAAAAACTTCTTTTTATAGAGTCCTACAACATTGAAAAACTCATTACTTTAAGTTCTAGTAAATTATGCTCATGTGGCAAGTGACTTGTATCTAAGTCAGAAGTTCTTTAGCAATTATTCCTAATGTCTTAATAGGCATGCACATAGCCTGTTCATATTTCTTTCCAAAGAAGACCCCATAAAGACTGACTGGCAAAATAAGAGCTTTCCCGTCACTCAATCATTAGGAAAAGAGTGGCTATTTTTCTATATAATCAATCCACCAGCCATTATGATGGTCAATAGCTCAGCAATTCATTCAGCAGTAATCAATTAGATTCATTTATCTCAGGCACTAAAATATTCTCTTCAACATTTCAGCTCACACATCAGTTTAATTCCATCTGTAAATGGTACAAAATCAAAAATATAAGAAAATAAAATGAGTTTTATTCCAAAATATAATTCATTTATATATAAAAATATATTTATATTTATTTTTATTTTGTGAGAAAAAGGAAAAAGTTTTATTGCTTTGCTGGCAAAGGAGAAACACAGCAGACTCCTGTACCAAAAGCTGTGATTCTGCCCATCAGGAGGGACAGGGGAGATTTGAAGGAGCTCTTCAAAGGCTACTTTCCAGGTGTGCCCTGACAGGGAGTCCCAGGCTGCCTTCGTGGTGTGTTAACATTCACTTGTTAATTTGGGAGATGTTCACTTCCTTGATCTTCTGGCAGATATCTCCTTCCTCTTGGAACACTGATAACTCAGGGTAATCTTGTTCCCCACACCTAGGTTAGGGAGGGGGAGAGAGAGAAGAGGAAAAGGAAAACAAGTCCTTTTAAAAATAAACCTCAGAGTTATACTCAAAAGGTGAAGTGGATCACTGTTATATTTCCCCACTGTCAATTTCTACATTCCATTTCTATGGAAAAACGGGTGCCGACATCTTCAAGCTGCTTCCTGCTAAAAGAGGGCAAAGTTGAGGGCAAGTGACCAAAAGTCCTTGTTTTTTGTCAGGTGCGGTATGGACAGTTATGGGTTTTCAGCATCATTGCAGTTCAGAGGTCCATGGTGGCAGTTGGCAGGTGACTGAACAAGGTATACATAGGGCAAGGTTCATGCTAGGACAGCAATAAACGGGACAGTAAAGCATTACTTTTTTGGTAAACAATTAATACAAAAACAATTAGTATTTCAGTCATTTTCTGAAACACAGGACAAACTGTGAGAAAAATGCAGCTCAAGCTCAGGTTCCAAGGCAGCTCAGACCCTTAAATCCAGGGGAGCAGGCACTCTGGGTGCTCCGTCAGAGTCACAGTATAGCAATAGCAACCAGAAAGCCACTCCGGATGCAGGAACTCACACCAGAGATTTTATTAGGCGATTGACTAGAGCATCCTGCTGGAAAGAAAGGAAAAGAGAAAGAATGGCGCAGGATCTTCTCCTAAATATTGGAATTCCGTGGGCTAACAAGGGACCAATAACTGAGAAGGAGACTTGCAGGCCGACCGATGATCCAATAACTAACTAGGATGTTCACAGACTGACAAGCTATGTTGTAAGATAGGAGGCGGGGAAATGGCTGCAGTGTAAAGGGCGGGGGAGCAGCTTTATATTATACAAACTTGTGTCTCTAGAGTCTTTTGGGATAGTTAGTTATTAGGCATTTCCATATAATAACCTTTTCTTTACAGGCTTCAGCTCCTCTTACTTTTGGTAGGGCTGTCACAAGTGTACGTCTTAAGTTATATTTTTTAAAATTGCTTCTCCTTTAGTTGTCCATGTAGGACTGTGCTCCGGCTATACTCTTCTGCCAGGGGTTTAAGACCAAGTTGATCAAAACTGACCTTGTTCTTATCTATTCTTAAGAATTAGCTGAGATTCCTCAGGGATGACTCTTGGGGACATGTGTGAAGCCTCCTGGCTCCTTTCCTCTACCAGGGGTGCCATGTGCCAGGATGGGTCAGGTCAGGGTGTTGATGACCATAGGTGGCTCCTCTTGCAAGCATCAGGAACATTTCTGTTTCCAATGACCCTCCTCTTTGCAGAGTGTGCACCACCAGATGACTTTCTATTCTCTGGGGTCCTCTTGATCTTCCTGATTGGCAGATTAAGTGACTCACTGGAGTTTCAGAGTCCTTAAAGGGGTTCCCATCATTGTCTGGGTACTCGCTGACCTTAGAAGGCAAGGGCTAAATATGGGTTGCTTTTTCCTTGGCCTTTTTACTTCCTTGACTTTGGCATTCAAATTTTTGGTTTTAAACACCCAGCAAGCCAGTTTCACCTGTCATAAAGAGGGAGTAACAGGTTATAACTTCAATATCTATAATTCTACAGTTATTTACCCCTTCTATTTAATTGGGGTCTGTATTAGTACTGGAAGTTAGCCTTACATCCTGTCTGTCCCCTATAGATGATGGCCTGTTATTTTCAAATTAACTCAGGTTGTTATATTAGAAGTTACACTTCTGTCTCAGATAGATAAGATAGAAGAAGTCTCAACAGATAAGGGTTAAAGTTTACAAGGAAAATACAAATTGAAATTAACAATAGCAAAAACATATTCAGTTTGTATAAAAGCTATGGTCCAAAAAACAATTTTTTTTAATCTCAAACCTTACTCAGTTATAGTGTATCTCTTGTTTATTTCTTTTAATTGTTCTCCTGTTTATTTTGAGATCACATAAACTTTACAACGAAAATCACTCTTTTTAACACAATTTTAAATGAGCTTAAGTCTAGCCTATTTTGGAGCCATTCTAACATGGAGTAAGGTGGGAGGCAGAGCCTTATCTCATTCTCTTCACAAATAACAATACAACATTACATCTGAAACATGAATCAAAGAAAAGCTAAGAGAGCTTTTAACCCTTTTTTGTGAGAAAGTGACCAAATGTTTGCATGTTTTATAATATCCACCTTTGAACAGATCAGGCTCTCATTATCTTTTAAAAATACATTTTAAATTTCTACCTCAGTGTAAAAAGTAACATCAAATTTTACATACATCTTATTGATAACAGGTCCTGTCACAAAACATTAAATGAAAAAATTTCCACTTTAACTTATTTCCATAAGATTTAAAGTTACTATTTTAGACACCAGCTTGATAAAGTGTTCTTCCAAACTTTATATTTTAAAATTTGTATAGTAGAATATTTTGAACTCCTTATTCTTTAAAAAGTAAAGGCCATCTTAATAAATTGCATCAAAATAAGTATAACCTACACCTAATCTGGACATAATTTAACACCTAAAGTATTACATGAGTAATTTGAATAATCAAATTAAAATATTGAATAACTAATAAACACATTGTATATTGAGATACATGAGTTTTAGAGATAAACTAAGTAAAATACATCCTTCATTAAAGTCATTTTTATCCTTGGGCATTTTTTTCTTCCTAAAAGATAGATTTAGAAAGAAATTAATTGAAATTTTAATATGAATACTGTACTTTTCAATTCAGATAAATAATGCTGGCTAAATAATCATAAGAATTCATAAAGTAAAAAGATAAAATAAATGGGATTTCTTCTGGTTATGGAGAATGGTTTAAGAGAAAAATTCATAAAATTTTACTGAAAGTTTAAATCAATTTAGTATAATCATTGTAAGTATAAAGAGGCTTCATGCCATGGCATACACTGCCAAGGCAGAAGATAGATGGTGATTAAACATAATCATTCAGGAAGACTGCAATGGGTGCATTTGTTAAGATAAAACTACAATCTGAAACCAACTCAAAATGCAAGCTATTTCCCTTGCTCTTGAATTATTTATTCACCTTATGGAGATAATTTTTTAGACTGGTCGCTTGGCATTACTTTCAGATTTTCACATTAATTTTACTTCTAAAAACTTTAAACTACCTCTAACTCTATATTCCAGATCAAAATCACTAATGTTTTGACTCTTTAAAGTTTTCCAATGTAGCAGTATTAATAATAGATTCTTCATTATCAACACCGACTTCAGTCACTACAAATGAGATAAATGCCACAAGACTACACTTCCTTATCTAAATGCTATTGTTATTGAAGAGGTTATACACTGATAAGAGGCCTTCCAAAAGGCTGAGTCTTTATAGATCAAAATATCAACTTTAATAATAACAGATATCAAAATGCATGGAGATATTAACACTTTTCAAATGCAGTTATAATAAAATAAACTTCAATATAACATAGTTTGAAATTAATGGCTATTGGATGTTTAAAAATAAAAGAAAAAACTTTTGTATAGATGTATTTAGTATAAGAAGTTTTCCAGCCTCAGGGAATGTGACAGACTGTGACCCAACCATGAAACATTTGGAAGTCCATCTGCCAAGGTTATTCTCATGTAATAAGGTTCTCAATGGTCAGTAAAAATTGCCTTACATTACGCACAGTATTTTACTCTTCCTTGACTTAAAATAAACCTTTTTTTCTCCTAAGAAAATATTTAATGAATTGCTACTTCATATACACAAACTTGGGACTATATTTTATAGCTTAATTTTACTCTTAAGGAAATAACTTAGAACTATTAAAATTCCATGCATTATTGATATTTCTACATTCAGAATAACTTTGAACAATCATTCAATTCACTTTTGCTTGAGCCTTTCTTCCCAATTCCTGTCTCAAGTAGGAAGACTTTGCACTTGAGAACACCAACCCTTTTAAAAGAAGAAGGGCTTCATCCCATGTCACTGATGGTGTGTCCTGAAAAATATTTCTCACTATAATGTCAAATTACAAACTACAGGTGGTTCTTTTAATGCTGGTCACTAAACATATTGTGACAGAATCACAGTGAAGCCACAGGAAGGCTTCTAAGTAAACAGAGATCTTTTAAATTGTTCTTTAATCAGAATTAGTTTCTGTAAATCTGTGATATCTTAGAAGAAGCTTTAAGTTCTGCTAGTTGCTGAATACTCAGCCACAGAGTTCTGTTACTCAGTTCAACTGTTCAAAAAAAAAAAAAAAAGATTTGTTTAAACAAATTACGACATCATTCTACAAAAGAACTAAATAATTTTCTTTGAAAACCCACACCAAAGTTTTTTACCGCATCTAGAACAACAGAGTAGAAACATAAATTGAGACCAAAGTAAGTCTAATATTTGAAGGCAGTTGTGACATTTATAATGTGCACTGATGAAGGTAAAACTTAATTTGGACACTAAATAGAATATGAATGCAGGTATATATAATTTACTACCAAATGCAATATAAATGTATATCCCAAAGGTAAGTCTCTATCCACTTTCTACCTTTCTAGGAAAACTATCCACATCTCAAGAGTTAAGAGGAAAGAGGAAAGGCACTAAATACTGTTGAAAGGGGAATTACTAAGGGACTTTGAGTCTGAAATGAAATAGATCCTTTTTTGAAAAGATCATTCAGGCAAGCATATCAAGGATAGAAGTAAAGGGCTGGTCATAGGCACTAAGCAACTAATTAAGAAACTATAATGATAGTCCAATCTAGGATTCTGAACTAAGAAATAGTTAAGAGGAGTTACAATTGGATATATGTACATATACCATATATATAGTAATAATATATATAAAATAATATATAGTATTCAAGAAAAAATACACAGGGCTTTAATAGAGAAGGAAACTAGTTCAAATAATATCTCTAATTTTACAAGTTTGGAAAAATAGGTAATGATGACATCTACTAAACTGAGAAATGCAAAAGGAGAACATAATTGGATAAAGAAAAAAAACTATTTGGACACATCATCCATGTTTTATAATTAATGAGTTTATGAAGAACCAATGGGAACGAAATTTAGAGGTCACTGATGAACAAATGGTAGCTGAGGTATGGTTAAGTTGAGATAATCTAGAAGGAACACATAGACCCACCTGGAAGACAGACAATAGGTTTCTTTGGTTGGGAGACAGTTCTTCATTGGTATGTTGGGATTTTGCATGTCTTGGGAGCAGAGGCTATGACACCTTTGTTCTAGGCTGTCTTTTCAAAGATGTTTGTATGGTGAATGATCTTGGATGGTGGAGATAGTGTCTCCCTCCAGGACAGAGGGTATTTTTGCTGCCCAGAATAATTAAGATAACATTTCTCAGCTACAAAAAGTCAGGTAGACTTATTGTTCATTACAAAACATTCAGTATAAGCTCAAGATTCCCCCTCTATAACACAACTCATCAAATATGGTGGCACTGCCAGGCCCTCTTTGTGTCACCATGTGATAGGAAGTAGTACAAATGCTGGTTCTCTGGCCACTTCTGTTGTTGCAAGTAAAAACATTCTTTGTCTCTGACCAAGGAGTCATAAGAAACTGTCATAGATTAATTCACAAGTAAAGGAAAATCTCAGACGTATCACAGTTCTTAACACCTGCAAAACTTCAATGGTCAGGCCTAAATGAAAGATATTTCTTTATGATATTGAAAAGGGGTAGTCACCTAGACACAAAGAAGTTCTGCTTCACACAAAACCAAGAAAGAAGAGAATTTTTTAAAAAGAAATGTTCAAAAATACAGAGACTGGAGCAAAGACTTCAAAGGTTCAATTAAATTTGGTAATAGCAACAAGATTACATTTAAGGTGAGAGAGTGTAAGAATGGGATCCAATTGGATTAAGAAGTTAAGTTCAGGGAAAGGTATGGTGAGAGCAGTTTCAAACATCTACACAAAGAAAGTTGTTCTTGAAGTGAAGTAAATATGTGGTGTTATAGTTTCAAGGAAGGGTAAGATTAATGAAAATAATTTTGTTGTGCATTCATTTTATTTTTAAAAATAAGGAGAGAAACTATAAAAATAAAAGAAAAACAGTATTTAGCTGAAAAGAGAGAGACTGAAGATTACTGGGAAGGCTAAGTAAAATGGCAAAAATTGAAAATGAATGGGACAATTAGATTTTTTTTGTTTGTTTTTTAAATCTACTTAGCATCTCCTTGGGAGTAAAAAAATAAAAGTTGTTAAATACACCACAAATTAACTTTCTCACTAAATTTTTGCCTAAGAATATGGCAGTCAGAACAAAAGAGGAAGATTATCTCTATATAATGCTCAGAAAAGCTTATAATTAGAGATAAAAATTGATTGCCAGTTATGATTTAGATATCCACATTTCTCAAGTATGAAAGAAAAAGAAGCCAAGTATACATTGGTCTGCCAGGGCTGCTATAACTAAGTAACACAGACAGTGGCTTAAACAATAGAAATTTATTGTCCCATGGATCTGGAGGTTGATCAAGGTGTCAGCAGGATTTGTTCTTCCTGAAGGGCTTGAGGGAGGATCTACTCCTTGTCTCTTTCTAGCTTATGATAGTTTGCTGGCAACCTTTGGTGTTTCTTGGCTTGTGAAAGCATCACTCTGATCTCTGCCCTCATATTCCAAATAAGGTCACATTCTGAGGTGTTAGAATTTCAACATCTGTTTTAAGGGGAATATAAATCCATAAAAAACTGTATATTCATTACGCAGAGAAAAGTCCTCCCTGCTAGCTCAGACATCTTTCTCCACTGCTCAAAGGTGATACCAACATGTTTTAAGGTAAATGCCTGCAAGAAACCCCTGGTACAATCTGAAATGAAACAACTCCCTAAGTAGTTTCTATGTCCCTGTGTTAATTTTCTAGGGCTGCCCTAACAAAATACCTCAGACTGGGAGATTTAATCAACAGAATTTTTTTAAATCATTGTTCTGGAGGCTGAAAGTCCCATATCAAGGTGCCAGTAGATTTGACTTCTCCCACAGTCCCTCTCCTGGGCTTGTAGGTAGCCACCCTCTTGCTGTCTATTCATGTGGCCCTCTTGCCATGCCTGCAATCCTGTGGGGTCTCCTTACATGTTCAGATTTCTCTTCTCATAAGAACCCCAGTTAGATTGGATTAGGGTCACCTAAACAGACTCATTTTAACTTAATTACTTCTTTAAAACCTATATCTAAATAGCGTCCCATACTGAGGTACTGAGTGAACATATGAACTTGAAGGGGCAGTATAATTCAAGTCATGATAGCTCCCTAAGCTATACTTTCCCAGAAAATGTGGTGGCCAGAAGCCAAGTCTATTTCTGTTTGGGTAATGGCAATGATTTACCTGTTCTTTTCCCTAAGTAGTTTTCTCTATCCTTATTCCAAGGTTTGTTCCACAAAGATGTTATGAAATCAGTTACCCATGGAAAGAGTTGAACAGGCTCTCACCAGTCACCAATCCTTAAAAAGTATCATCATATGACAAGAAACAATATTCAAGTGTAAATTAAACAATCTCGAGACATTCCCATATTATGACTTGAAACTCAGATACAAAACCATGTATATAACTAAAAAGAGAACATTGCTAAAGGGTCTCTCTTAGAATTCAGCAATTAATTGCCTGAAATCTCAGTTTACGGGAAAACAAATGTTGCATATTTATGAAATAAGATTGGAAATCAAGTACATAATTTCCCAGCTTTTTAATAATATGAAGTGAAACACATAACCTAATATTTCACAGAAAATATAACTTAGTGGCATAAATGATAATTTGGGGCATGAAAAAAGAATTTCAAAGTTTTCCATAAATTTAACTCTAACCTAGTCTTAGAGTCAGCAGTCAGTAAAAGAAAAAATCCTCCAGAACTCTTTTAATAAAATGTACTGTATATGTACAGATTTGGGTGGACATTGAGACTTCACAAATATTTGCCTTTCAAATTTTTGGATGAAGCAGCTAAATTGGATTAAGTTGCTTATGCTAAGCAGCAATGCATCACTATCAGCTGTGTGCTTCCTCCTTCTCAAATGTGCCCTCACAGCATTCCTGTTAGAAGTTTTTTGTTGTTGTTGTTGTTGTTGTTTTTTAATGCTTTTCTTAATACTTCCAAACAATTAACCAAAACTTCTCTTGAGCTTTTCTTGCCAAAGAAACTATAAGTGCCATGGTCTTGCATATTCTATCAAATTTGTCTCCAGTACTACATTTAATAAGTGCCTTTTCATGAAAAAATGATCACTTGCTTTGCTAAAACACTGATGTTCTCTTCCTAAGCTTCTTAAAATATTTAATCCAATGATGGCCCACGAACTTCATCAACATCTTGATTGCAATCTCCAAGAGTGTAGTGCCCTGGTTAAAATCCTTCACTTATTAAATAACACTAAACTCACCTTCTTATTAGGAAAGAAATTACACTACTGGTGCAAAATTTCAGGTATGCAAATGCATATTTTCAATTTCAAACATCCATTAGTGAAATATGTACATTATGTATTAATCAGAAAAGATGTCTCTAATGAACACATTTATTCATTAAATCCAATCAATTATCATACATTTTTAAGTGTATATTATGGTCCAAGTAGATTTTATGTTTTTGGTCATACAAAGATGAAAGAGATGGTCTATGCCCACAGGAGGCTTACAGTGCCCTATAATCCCTATTCAAATGCAGGACTTCTAATTCTAATTAGATTTAAATCAGAAAGTAGGCATGGTTAATCACAAAAGAGAGAGAGAGAGTATGTGCACGTGTGTGTGTTTTTGTGTTCATTCACTTTTGTGTATGTACCCTTAGTGTTCATAAAATGCTGGTGAAATATCCATGCTGTTATCAGTAGTTATAAGCATCATTCCTTTCCAATGAGCCTATTCATGAATGCTGTCCTTCAGAGGGTGATGATAACTACCATTTTCAGGAGCATGAGCTTAGTTGATTCACAAATAACAGTTGTTTGGATAAAAAACAAAGATGATGTAATTGTTAATATCATAAACACAAATCATTTGAGGTTATGATTACATTTGTACTACTAGTGATGTTCTTGTTTATTCTGTCTTCATGTAATCTAATTAGTTATGATATTATTCACAGTTCTCCAGAGATACAGAACCAGGACCAAAAAGAGATATATCTGCTTCAGATACTCATATTATACATACTCAAATGCATATTTACATATAGACACACACATATATATGAAGAGATTTATTGTAATAAACTGGATCATGTAATTCTGGAGACTGAAAACACCCAAGATCTGTAATGGGCAAGCTGTAAACTCAGAAGCATTGATAGTGTAGTTTCAGGACAATACCAAGGGCCTAAGAAACAAGAGAGATAATGGTTCAAATTTCAGTCTGCAAACTGGCAGACTCAAGACCCAAGAAAAGTCAATGTTTCAATTCAAATTTAAAGACAAGAAAAGATCAATGTACGAGCTTAAAACAATCAGGTAGCAAGAGTTCCTTTAACTCAGCCATTAATCATCACAAGTATAGACAACTACTGAAATATTAATGAAACACTCAATCACACATTTAATTTGAATATGTTTTTATTAATTGTATCAAAAATATTAGAGTTTGTTTGGGGCATTGGATCAGACACTGAAAATAAATTGCTAAGCAAAAACTAATAAAATTCCAGTCCTTTAGAGTTCCTATGGGATAGATAAGGATTTTTAAAAATATAACACCGTTTAAAATAAATCATAATTGTTAAATGTAGTAACAAAGAAAGGCACTGAGAGGATCTCTGACCAAAGGCAGGAGACCCATGAAGAATTCCTAGAAGTGAAAATGGACCTACAATCTTAAGAAGAGTGGAAGTTTAAAGTGAAAACAAGCTTAGTTGAGAGGGACATTATCTAGGAGGAGATAATGAACTTTAGTAACATGCAACTAGCCACACTGGGGAACAGAGCAGAAAGAAAAAAGAAATTAAGAATGAAAAATGTGTGTTTGGGGAGACCGGGAAAAGACATAGAGGAGAAAGGTAGGTGCCAGGTTATACTTGGCTTTGAAGGCCATGTTAAATTTTTGATCTTTGCGCTAAGAGCAATAGGAATCCCTCAAGTATTTTTAATGAGAATTTATTACATAATTATTTAGATAAGAATTCTTTTTATGCTTACAAATTGCAAATCTCCTAAATATATTTTAATTCACCATCCCTGACCCACCCAAACACTAAAATCTGCATAAAAATTAATTTATTTGAAAATAATGGCAATTATTTTTCTTTATTCTCAAGAAGTATGAGCCTGGTTTGGTTTCTTGCACACATTTATTTTTACCCCGAAAAGAACACAAAATTGATTCTCTCTTAAATCAATTTTTTCCCTGAGAAAATCTGTATACAAACAGGGACAGTCCACTTTAAATTAATTACTGCCATGCTGTTGATCTTCAATAGATCTTTGCTAATGAATTAAAGGAAGTCAGTAAAGTTTGGCATTATGCTTACTGAATCTTAATTTCTAAGTTCATCATTCCAGTCTTTTCTGCCATTTTCTCTGTATTCTCCTCTCTCAACTTCTAGATGACCAATATACTGGTTCTGTTCCTGTGTTCCTCAGGGTCTCACACCAAATCAACACAATTCTAGATTGTCAGAAAATAATCTAAAAAAAAAAAAAAAAAAAAAAAACTCATCATTTTTCTTACAAATTCTTTGGACCCAAGCTAAATCTTACTGATAGCTCTTTGAAGGGATGCTATCTTAGTTCAGCTATCATTTTTGGAATTTATTCTATTTTCTAACTATTTTATGAATCCTTCTACAGTTGCAACTGGAATTTTCCATTACATAGGTTAGTATTGTTAAAAAAAAATCAGAATAACTTATGTCTCTCTAAAGAGGTGCTCATTTTTTCTCCTTCTTTTATTCTTTCTTTCTTACCTTCTTTCCTTTTTTTAAGCCTCGTTATTTCCCTTTTAAAATATATTTTCCCACCATTAAAATTAATATTCCAGACTCCAAAATCAGTGGTATTCAGATCAGAGACTGTGCTGCTGCTTGTCATTCTCAAAAGTTTTAAATTTTGTGCTATTTGTTAACTGATCTCTGTCTTTGAACTTAAATTCTTTAATGTTTTTACTATGGGGTGATTCTTTAAATTTTTTAGACTTTCTCCTCTTTTCCTTCTCCTGCTTTTCAATTTCTGCTTCTCTTACCTTGCTTGCATCTATCAGAATTCAACTCAGGGATAATGTCAATGGCAAACATAACATTTTCATACTATATGTTGTACCATAAATCTATTCTCAGTGGCTTCTTTGAGCACTATTTTCTGCAAAGCATATATCTTCATTAGGTTTGTTATGTCAGGTATCTGGCTTGCAAAACTAATGAGAATCAATAAAAAAAAGAATCATCTTTATCCAGTTTAGATTTAAGAAGATCAGTATCACATTTAAATCTCCACCTCTAAGCAGTAGGGTGTGGTGGTAAGACCTGTAATTCCAGCTACTCAGGAGGCTGAGGCAAGAGGATCATAAGTTCAAAGTCAGCTTGGACAGCATTGCAAAGCTCTGTATCAAAAACTAAAACACACACACACACACACACAAATACATTTGAGAAATATTTTCATTCTTTTCCATGATGAATCATCACTCAGCCTCTTCATCAAACCCAATAATGTCACTTTGTTATCTTCCTATGAGGGTATGACATTGAAGTGCTTCCCACCACTTACATTAAGACTTTTCTCATTGCTGATATTTCCTGTGAATTTCCATTGAAGAATTATCATCGAAGTCACTCTGAACTTTTTACTATAGTAAGTCAGTTTAGTTCTCTGATTTATTTGTTCGGTACCTGAACCCTGTGTTCTCATAAATATCCATCTTGAGAATGAAGTTGCTGAAAAATAAATTTGTTTTTTACCCCTGGCATAGTTTTGGTACTTACCCTCTTAGTCCATTCCTGGAACTTCCTCTGCATACTTGTCATTTCCCTAGTTGTAGCTCCCAAAATTGAAGAAACATCTGAATATGGTGAGTTAGTAAGAGGAAAGTTCTCCTCTGCATTTCATTTTATATATTAAAGGAATTTAACCTCACTTCTGCTCATTATACTTCTTACCATGGAAAATATAAGACTGAAACACCTGATTCTTGAATTCAGCTTCAAAGATTTTTTTTTTTTCCCTGTGTGAAATCTACCTACAGACGGTGTTTCTTACCTTTCACATCCCTTGACTCTGGAGTAAATAAGCTGCCTTTACCTACTGATCCCTAAGGTAAGTTCCTGAAACCCACACATAGTAACAATTTGACTCTATTTCAGAGGTGTCCTCATCAACAAATGCAGATGTTCCTTAATTTATAATCGAGTCCTGATAAATTCATCATAAGTTGAAAATGTGTCAAAAACTCATTTAATACACCTAACCTACTGAACATCATAGTTTATCAACACAGTACACTTTAGAATATGGTTGTTTCCCTTCAGGATTGCATGGATAAGTGGAGCCTATGTCTTGCTGCCATTACTCAATGGTTAATTGTAATGGTTAATTTGAATCATCAACTTGATTGAATTAAGAGATGCTGATGATTAAGAGGCTTCTGGGTGTGTCAATGAGGGTGTGTCTAGGAATGATTGGAATGTGGGATAGGAACTGAGGTGGAGACCCTCATGGGCAGCATTTCCCAATAGGATGGAATAAAAGTTGGAAGAACAAGGAAGCAGATGCAGATGCAATCTCCACTCTTCTTGAACAGATTCTTGATTGCTGCTTTGCTATCAGACTCTCACTTCTTCACTCTTCCCAGGTGAACTCTGCCAGTGATTCTCCAGGTAGTTTCCAGAAGCCCTGGTCTCAGACTAGGGTAGCCCTGCTGATCTTTCTTGTTCTGGGGCTTCTACGTCTTGGACTGCACAGCTGCTGACTCTTCCCGCTCTCCAGACTGCACATGGTCGTTGTGGACTATCCAGCTTCTGGTCATGTGTAAGCCAATCTAATAAATCCCCTTTATAAAATCATACTTTCTATTGATTCTGTTCCTCTAGAGAACCCTGACTAATACAATATTGTACTGGGAAAAGATCAAAAATTAAAGTTTTCCTTCTAAATGCACATTGCTTTTACAGCATCATAAAGTCAAAACCCACAAGTCAAATGGATCATCAAATTTTGGATTTTAAAATGTGAATGGATTTAAGAAATATTAAGAATGTAAAGAAAATGGACTGATTGAATGATGAATGGAATGTAGAGTGAAGAGAAATTAGGGGTTGTCCAGAATAATTTCTAGGATTCTGACTCAGGTTACAAAACAGAGAATTTTTTAGGAGATGGGATTTTTTTTAAATACAAGGTTTTGCAAGTTGGGAGTGAACAACAAAGTATGAGATCATGAAATTGAGTTTTGTGTGTCTTTAGAGGACACAATGAAAATTGCACATCTGAGAAAAGACTCTTAGGCTCCTTTGAGA